>NW_028318711.1:300000-532369 GCF_062004578.1 Staurois parvus | reverse complement strand
CACTACACTACTCTACACTACTCTACCCTAACCTACACTACACTACCCTAACCTACACTACTCTACCCTAATCTACACTACACTACCCTAACGTACACTACACTACCCTAATCTACACTACCCTAGCCTACACTACACTACTCTACCCTAACCTATACTACGCTACCCTAATCTACTCTACTCTAATCTACACTACACTACTCTACCCTAACCTATACTACGCTACTCAGCCCTAACCTACACTTCACTGCTCAACCCTAATCTACACTACTCTACCCTAATCTACACTACTCTACCATAACCTACACTACTCTACCCTAATCTACACTACTCTACCCTACTCTACACTACCCTAATCTATACTACACTACTCTACCCTAACCTAAACTACACTACTCTACCTACACTACTCTACCCTAACCTACACTACTCTACCCTAATCTACACTACACTACTCTACCCTAACCTACACTAATCTACACTACTCTACCCTAATCTATACTACACTACCCTAATCTACACTACCCTACCCTAACCTACACTACTCTACCCTAACCTACACTACACTACTCTACCCTAACCTACACTACTCTACCCTAACCTACACTACTCTACTCTACTCTAATCTACACTACACTATTCTACCCTAATCTACACTACTCTACCCTAATCTACACAACCCTAGCCTACACTACACTACTCTACCCTAATCTACACTACACTACTCTACCCTAATCTACACTACACTACTCTACCCTAACCTACACTACTCTACCCTAATCTACACTAATCTACCCAAATCTACACTAATCTACCCTAATCTACACTACCCTAGCCTACACTACTCTACCCTAATCTACACTACACTACTCTACTCTAATCTACACTACTCTACCCTAATCTACACTACCCTAATCTATACTACACTACTCTATACTACACTACTCTACCCTAACCTACACTACACTACTCTACACTAACATACACTACTCTACCCTAACCTACACTACTCTACCGTAATCTACACTACTCTACCCTAATCTACACTACCCTAGCCTACACTACACTACTCTATCCTAATCTACACTACACTACTCTACCCTAATCTACATTACACTACTCTACCCTAATTTACACTACTCTACCCTAATCTACACTACACTACTCTACCCTAACCTACACTACCCTAGCTCTACCCTAATCTACACTACTCTACCCTAATCTACACTACCCTAGCCTACACTACACTACTCTACCCTAATCTACACTACACTACTCTACCCTAATCTACACTACTCTACCCTAACCTACACTACTCTACCCTAATCTACACTACACTACTCTACTCTAACCTACACTAATCTACACTACTCTACCCTAATCTATACTACACTACCCTACCCTACCCTAATCTACACTACCCTAACCTACACTACACTACTCTACCCTAATCTACACTACACTACTTTACCCTAACCTACACTACACTACTCTACCCTAATCTACACTACTCTACCCTAATCTACACTACACTACTCTACCCTAACCTACACTTCTCTACCCTAACCTACACTACTCTACCCTTATTCTACACTACTCTCCCCTAATTCTACACTACTCTACACTACACTACTCTACCCTAACCTACACTACACTACTCTACCCTAATCTACACTACTCTACCCTAACCTACACTACTCTACCCTAATCTACACTACACTACTCTACTCTAACCTACACTAATCTACACTACTCTACCCTAATCTATACTACACTACCCTACCCTACCCTAATCTACACTACCCTAACCTACACTACACTACTCTACCCTAATCTACACTACACTACTTTACCCTAACCTACACTACACTACTCTACCCTAATCTACACTACTCTACCCTAATCTACACTACACTACTCTACCCTAACTTACACTTCTCTACCCTAACCTACACTACTCTACCCTTATTCTACACTACTCTCCCCTAATTCTACACTACTCTACACTACACTACTCTACCCTAACCTACACTACACTACTCTACCCTTATCTACACTTCACTACTCTACCCTAACCTATTCTACTCTTATCTACACTACACTACTCTACCCTAACCTACACTACTCTACCCTAACCTATACTACACTACTCTACCCTAACCTACACTACTCTACCCTAACCTACACTACACTACTCTACCCTTATGTACACTACTCTACCCTAACCTATTCTACTCTAGTCTACACTACCCTACCCTAACGTACACTACACTACTCTACCCTAATCTACACTACACTACTCTACCCTAATCTACACTACTCTACCCAAATCTACACTACACCACTCGACCCTAATCTACACTACTCTACGCTAATCTACACTACTCTACCCTAATCTACACTACACTACTCTACCCTAATCTTCATTACCCTAATCTGTAAAAAAATACTCTACCCTAACCTACATTACACTACTCTACCCTAACCTACACTACACTACTCTACCCTAATCTACACTACACTACTCTACCCTAACCTACACTACTCTACCCTAATCTTCACTACACTACTCTACCCTAATCTACACTACCCTAACCTATACTACTCTACCCTAATCTACACTACTCTACCCTAATCTACACTACCCTAGCCTACACTACTGTACGATAATCTACACTACACTACTCTACCCTAACCTACACTACTCTACCCTAATCTACACTACACTACTGTACCCTAATCTACACTACACTACTCTACCCTAACCTACACTAATCTACACTACCCTAACCTACACTACACTACCCTAACCTACACTACACTACTGTACCCTAATCTACACTACACTACTCTACCCTAACCTACAATACTCTACCCTAACCTACACTACACTACTCTACCCTAATCTACACTACACTACTCTACCCTAACCTACACTAATCTACACTACTCTACCCTAACCTACACTAATCTTCACTACTCTACCCTAATCTATACTACACTACCCTACCCTAATCTACACTACCCTAACCTACACTACTCTACCCTAACCTACACTACACTACTCTACCCTAATCTACACTACACTACTCTACCCTAACCTACACTACTCTACCCTAACCTACACTACACTACTCTACCCTAATCTACACTACACTACTCTACCCTAACCTACACTACACTACTCTACCCTAATCTACACTACTCTACCCTACACTACACTATTCTACCCTAATCTACACTACACTACTTACCCTAATCTACACTACTCTACCCTAATCTACACTACCCTAATCTATATTACACTACCCTAACCTACACTACTCTACCCTAACCTACACTACCCTAATCTACACTACTCTACCCTAACCTACACTAATCTACACTACTCTACCCTAATCTACACTACACTACTCTACCCTAATTTACACTACACTACCTCTACCCTAACCTACACTAATCTACACTACTCTACCCTAACCTACACTACTCTACCCTAACCTACACTAATCTACACTACTCTACCCTAATCTATACTACACTACCCTACTCTAATCTACACTACCCTAACCTACACTACTCTACCCTAACCTACACTACCCTAATCTACACTACTCTACCCTAACCTACACTAATCTACACTACTCTACCCTAATCTATACTACACTAATCTATCTTAATCTACACTACCCTAATCTACACTACCCTACCCTTACCTACACTACTCTACCCTAACCTACACTACACTACTCTACCCTAACCTACACTACTCTACCCTAATCTACACTACTCTACCCTATCCTACCCTAATTTACACTACTCTACCCTAATCTACACTACACTACCCTAATCTACACTACACTACTCGACCCTAATATACACTACACTCCTCTACACTAATCTACACTACTCTACCCTAATCTACACTACTCTACGCTAATTTACACTACTCTACTCTAATCTACATTACCCTAATCTATACAAAACTACTCTACCCTAACCTACATTACACTACTCTACCCTAATCTACACTACACTGCTCTACCCTAACCTACACTACACTACCCTAACCTACACTACCCTAGCCTACACTACTCTACCCTAACCTATACTACGCTACCCTAATCTACTCTACTCTAATCTACACTACACTACTCTACCCTAACCTATACTACGCTACTCAACCCTAACCTACACTACACTACTCAACCCTAATCTACACTACTCTACCGTAATCTACACTACTCTACCCTAATCTACACTACTCTACCATAACCTACACTACTCTACCCTAATCTACACCTCTCTACCCTAATCTACACTACCCTAATCTATACTACACTACTCTACCTTAACCTAAACTACACTACTCTAACCTACACTACTCTACCCTAACCTACACTACTCTACCCTAATCTACACTACACTACTCTACCCTAACCTACACTAATCTACCCTAACCTACACTACTCTACCCTAATCTATACTACACTACTCTACCTTAATCTACACTACCCTAATCTACACTACCCTACCCTTACCTACACTACTCTACCCTAACCTACACTACACTACTCTACCCTAATCTACACTACCCTAATCTATACTACACTACTCTACCCTAATCTATACTACACTACTCTACCCTAACCTAAACTACACTGCTCTAACCTACACTACTCTACCCTAACCTACACTACTCTACCCTAATCTACCCTACACTACTCTACCCTAACCTACACAAATCTACACTACCCTACCCTAAACTATACTACACTACCCTACCCTAATCTACACTACCCTACCCTAACCTACACTACTCTACCCTAACCTAAACTACACTACTCTACCCTAACCTACACTACTCTACCCTAACCTACACTACTCTACCCTAACCTACACTACTCTTCTCTACTCTACTCTAATCTACACTACACTATTCTACCCTAATCTACACTACACTACTCTACCCTAATCTACACTACTCTACTCTACCCTAACCTACGCTATCTACACTACTCTACCCTAATCTATACTACACTACCCTACCCTAATCTACACTACCCTACCCTAACCTACACTACTCTACCCTAACCTACACTACACTACTCTACCCTAACCTACACTACTCTACCCTAATCTACACTACTCTACCCTAACCTACACTACCCTAACCTACACTACTCTACCCTAATCTACACTACTCTACCCTAATCTACACTACTCTACCCTTATCTACACTACCCTAACCTATACTACACTACCTTAACCTACACTACACTACTCTACCCTAACCTACACTACTCTACCCTAATCTACACTAATCTACACTACTCTACCCTAATCTATACTACACTACACTACCCTAACCTACACTACTCTACCCTAACCTATACTACTCTACCCTAACCTACACTACACTACTCTACCCTAACCTACACTACTCTACCCTAATCTACATTACACTACTCTACCCTAATCTACACTACACTACTCTACCCTAACCTACGCTATCTACACTACTCTACCCTAATCTATACTACACTTCCCTACCCTAACCTACACTACTCTACCCTAACCTACACTACACTACTCTACCCTAACCTACACTACTCTACCCTAACCTACACTACTCTACCCAAATCTACACTACTCTACCCAAATCTACACTACTCTACCCAAATCTACACTACTCTACCCTAATCTACACTACACTACTCTACCCTAATCTACACTACTCTACCCTAATCTACACTACCCTAATCTACACTACACTACTCTATACTACACTACTCTACCCTAACCTACACTACACTACTCTACCCTAACCTACACTACTCTACCCTAATCTACACTACTCTACCCTAATCTACACTACCCTAGCCTACACTACACTACTCTATCCTAATCTACACTACACTACTCTACCCTAATCTACATTACACTACTCTACCCTAACCTACACTACTCTACCCTAATCTACACTACACTACTCTACCCTAACCTACACTACTCTACCCTAATCTACACTACCCTAGCTCTACCCTAATCTACACTACTCTACCCTAATCTACACTACCCTAGCCTACACTACACTACTCTACCCTAATCTACACTACACTACTCTACCCTAATCTACACTACACTACTCTACCCTAACCTACGCTACTCTACCCTAATCTACACTACACTACTCTACCCTAACCTACACTAATCTACACTACTCTACCCTAATCTATACTACACTACCGTACCCTAATCTACACTACCCTAACCTACACTACTCTACCCTAACCTACACTACACTTCTCTACCCTAATCTACACTACTCTACCCTAATCTACACTACTCTACCCTAATCTACACTACCCTAGCCTACACTACACTAATCTACACTACACTACTCTACCCTAATCTACACTACACTACTCTACCCTAATCTATACTACCCTATCCTAATCTACACTACCCTACCCTAACCTACACTTCTCTACCCTAACCTACACTTCTCTACCCTAACCTACACTACACTACTCTACCCTAACCTACACTACTCTACCCTGATCTACACTACTCTACCCTAACCACACTACTCTACTCTACCATAATCTACACTACTCTACCCTAACCTACACTAATCTACACTACTCTACCCTAATCTATACTACACTACCCTAACCTACACTACACTACTCTACCCTAATCTACACTACTCTACCCTAACCTACACTACTCTACCCTACCCTAATCTACACTACCCTAGACTACACTACTCTACCCTAATCTACACTACTCTACCCTAATCTACACTACTCTACCCTAATCTACACTACTCTACCCTTATCTACACTACCCTAACCTATACTACACTACCCTAACCTACCCTACACTACTCTACCCTAACCTACACTACTCTACCCTAATCTACACTACTCTACCCTAACCTACACTAATCTACACTACTCTACCCTAATCTACACTACCCTAATCTACACTACCCTACCCTTACCTAAACTACTCTACCCTAATCTACACTACTCTACCCTAATCTACTCTACTCTAATCTACACTACTCTACCCTAATCTACACTACACTATTCTACCCTAATCTACACTACACTACCCTAAACTACACTACTCTACACTACACTACTCTATCCTAATCTACACTACACTAGTCTACCCTAACCTATACTACTCTACCCTAATCTACACTACTCTACCCTAATCTACACTGCACTACTCTACCCTAACCTACACTAATCTACACTACTCTACCCTAATCTATACTACACTACCCTACCCTAATCTACACTACCCTAACCTACACTACTCTACCCTAACCTACACTACACTACTCTACCCTAATCTACACTACTCTACCCTAATCTACACTACTCTACCCTAATCTACACTACTCTACACTAATCTACACTACACTAGCCTACACTACACTACTCTACCCTAATCTACACTACACTACTCTACCCTAATCTACACTACACTACTCTACCCTAATCTATACTACCCTATCCTAATCTACACTACCCTACCCTAACCTACACTTCTCTACCCTAACCTACACTACACTACTCTACCCTAACCTACACTACTCTACCCTGATCTACACTACTCTACCCTAACCACACTACTCTACCCTAATCTACACTACGCTACTCTACCCTAATCTACACTACTCTACCCTAACCTACACTACTCTACCCTAATCTACACTACTCTACCCTAATCTACACTACTCTACCCTAACCTACACTAATCTACACTACTCTTCCCTAATCTATACTACACTACCCTACCCTAATCTACACTACCCTAACCTACACTACTCTACCCTAACCTACACTACACTACTCTACCCTAATCTACACTACACTACTCTACCCTAACCTACACTACTCTACCCTAATCTACACTACCCTAGACTACACTACTCTACCCTAATCTACTCTACACTATTCTACCCTAATCTACACTACTCTACCCTTATCTACACTACCCTAACCTATACTACACTACCCTAACCTACACTACACTACTCTACCCTAACCTACACTACTCTACCCTAATCTACACTACTCTACCCTAACCTACACTAATCTACACTACTCTACCCTAATCTATACTACACTACTCTACCCTAATCTACACTACCCTAATCTACACTACCCTACCCTTACGTACACTACTCTACCCTAACCTACTCTACCCTAATCTACACTGCTCTACCCTAATCTACACTACACTATTCTACCCTAATCTACACTACCCTAAACTACACTACTCTACACTACACTACACTACTCTATCCTAATCTACACTACACTAGTCTACCCTAACCTATACTACTCTACCCTAATCTACACTACTCTACCCTAATCTACACTGCACTACTCTACCCTACCCTAATCTACATTACTCTAAACTACACTACTCTACCCGAATATACACTACTCTACCCTAATCTACACTACACTGCTCTACCCTAATCTACCCAAATCTACACTACACTACTCTACTCTACCCTAACCTGTTGTGAATAGCCCTGTACCATGTGATCTCTGTGATCATTCACAGATTTCACTAGTAGTAAGCAATGATGTCAAAAAGTGATATCTTGCTTACTACTTTTCATGTGATCACTGATTGGCCAATCAGTGATCACATGATCGGGACCTCACACAGAGGTCCCGTACAGAGATCGGTGTTCCGGATCGCGGTGCCTCGCCTTCCCAGGGAGAGCACACAGGCTTAAATGGTGGGTGCCGTTTATGAACGGCCACCCGCCCCTGCACTGCCACCGTCCGGCCGTTTATATACATGGGCCGGACGGGAAGTGGTTACATCGTATGTAGCGGTTCACATTAGTGTGCTGCATTTGTGCTTCGGTTTGAAAAGTCCTGCACCTTCCATAGAATTCAATGGTAACACAACAAAAAACATTGAAAATGCACTGCGTTTTTGGAGTCACATGTTCAGGCTTCATGGGTGCATTGCTGGGAGTCAGGAAATCCTGTTTTGTGCAGTGAAGAGAGAGAAAGCCATGAGGCAGCGCAGGACCATGGAGCGCGGCACAGCTAGTCACCGTAACATTGAGCATGGGGAGTATGAGTACTGAGCATGGGCACCCCGAGCGCTACAATACATTCTTTCATCATTCTATGTAATATTGTGCCTAGGTATGTCCCTTCCAAGTTTGGCAGTAGTCACATGTATATGCTGATGCTTTTTTCAAGTGTCTCACTCTTGTAATTGCATTTGCACTGAACTTTGACCTCTGTACATCTTGCATTGATTGCATTTGCTGTGCCAGTGTAGAGATCTGCTGCCCTCTAGCGTCTGAATTTGTAAATGCCTGTAAATACAGTGGGGAAAATAATGATTTGATCCCCTGCAGATTTTGCAAGTTTGCCCACTTACAAAGAAATGAAAGGTCTGTAATTTGTTTTTTATCAGAGGTGTATTTTAAATGACAGAGAAAGAATATTAACCAAAAATCCAGAAAAAACATGATACAAATTATATAAATTGAGTCGCAGTTCTGTGAACAAAATAAGTATTTGAGCCGCAAACAAAACATACTTGATGGAGAATTCCTTGTTGGCAAGCACAGAAGAGGTAAGATGTTTCTTGTAGTTGGTTCCCAGGTTTGCACACATCTCAGGGGGGATTTTTGTCCACGCTAATCTAATGATCTCTAAATCCTTCAGGTTTCTTGGCTGTCACTTGGCAACTAGAAGTTTCATCTCCCTCCATAAATTTTCCATAGGATTAAGGTCTGGAGGCTGGCTAGGCCACTCCAGGACCTTAACCCATTGGCGCCGGCACCTCCCGATCCTTTAAGGGTTTCAGAAGTCTGGAGGCGGGTGGGATTTTAGGGTCATGTGACTGCCGTGATTTGCTGTCACATGATCGGGAAAGGTCCCGATCACAAGAGGAGATCGGGACTTTTCCGTGAGTATCGGACATGTGTGCTGGTGGCACGCGCACTCAGCACATGGTTTTTTTAATTGCACGCAAATGTGCGGCCACTCGGCGTTGAGGCCCAGATGTTTGCTTGCGCTCGGCGTGAAGAGGTTAATGTGCTTCTTCTTCAACCACTCCTTTGTTGCCTTGGCCGTATTTGTTGGGTCATTTTCATGCTGGAAGACCCATCTTCAGTGTTCTGGTTGAGGGAAGAATACAATACATAGCCCCGTCCATTGGCCCCTCAATGCGGCAAAGTTGGCCTGTACCTTTCGCAGAGAAACAGCCCCAAAGCATAATGTTTCCACCTCCGTGCTTCACTGTACAGATGGTGCTCTTAGGGTCATAGTCAGCTGTTTTCTTCCTCCAAACACAGCGAGTCAAGTTAATGTCAAAGAGTTCAATTTTGGTGTCATCTGACCACAGCACTTTCTCCCAATCCTCCTCTGAATCATTTAGATGTTCATGGGCAAATTTCAGACAGACCTGGACATGTGCTTTCTTGAGGTGGGGAACCTTGCGGGCACTGCAGGATTTCAATCCATGGCACTGTATTGTGTTACCAATGGTTTGTTTGGTGATTGTAGTCTCAACTGCCTTGTGATCATTCACAAGATCCTCCCGTGCAGTTCTGGGCTGGTCCCTCACTTTTTTCATGATCATCCTCACCCCTTGAGGAGAAGTCTTGCATGGAGCTCCAGACCAAGGGTGATTGATGGTTATTTTGTATATCTTCCATTTGCGGATAATCGCTCCAACAGTTGTCTCCTCCTCACCAAGCTTCTTGCTGATGGTCTTATAGCCCATTCCAGCCTTGTGCAGGTTTACAGTCTTGTCCCTGATGTCCTTTGATAGCTCTTTGGTCCTGCCCATGAAGATGAGGAAGATGGATATTCTGTGGACAGGTGTCTTTTATACACATAATGTGTTGTTGTTAGGAGCACCTTCTTTAACCTCCCTAGCGGTATGATTATTTCAGATTTTTGGTGCTGAAAGCGGTACCATTTTTTTGCATGGAAATATGTAGTTTTTTTTTATTGTAGGCCTGTAATTTAGGAATAACTCACTGAAATCTGTCCGAACAAGAGTCTAGTAAACATCCCGGATATGATAAAACTTGAAACACGAAATCATAAATTATCATTTAATAAATAATCATAAAAATAATAATATAATAATAAATTTAATTCAATAATATAATCAAACCAAAAACACTGAAATTTGAAATATAGCGCTAAGTTCGCACATCGCTGAGCAAAGTCGCAGAATCGTTTTCAGTGTCTGATGATGAATTTCCCCCACGAATCATCACTCAATTCTGCAAGTGGTTCTGATTTACTATCGCTGTTCTCTAGCCGGTCTAAAACCGATTTTGACATAAAGGGACCGTTTTTGGACGCTATGGACTTTTCTAAGTTTCCAGGCAGAAAGAACAGTCAAAATGCAGGCAGGGCACAGGACAAAGCACTCGGGACAAAATGTATGTGAAATGCTTTGAAACAGCAATGTTTTGCTATGTAATAATTGTTTTAAAAAAAAATTTCATTTTTAAAAATTTTCAAATTTGCCGCCGATTCCGGCTCCCGTACATCCCGACGTCACAGGGACCGGATGCCGGCATCGGCCCGGAGGAGATGGCCTGGGACGCTGCAGGGGACGCATCGTGGGAGTGAAGGACAAGGTAAGCGCTGCAGTAAATCCCTATGCAACGCTGCATGGTAAGCCCGAGTGTAGCTCGGGCTTACCGCTTTTGGTACTGAAACTCTACCCCGAGCTACACTTGGGAATACCGCTAGGGAGGTTAATTGACAGGACTAATCTGTGAGCACATAGCCAGTCTGTGGGAGCCAGAATTGGTTGGTAGGGGATCAAATACTTATTTTACTCAATGAACGGCAACTCAATTTATAACTTTTTTATCATGTGTTTTTTCTGGATTTGTGGTTGATATTCTGTTATTTAGAATACACATATGATAAAAATTATAGACCCTTCATTTCTTTGTAAGTGGGCAAACCTACAAAATCTGCAAGGGAACAAATAATTATTTTCCCCACTGTACATTATGTATGCACTTCCTGCCCCTGGTTGCTGGCTTTGAAACCCCCCAAAGGAGGAAGTGGGGGGAGAGAGAAAGTTGCAGCCACATGTCCTGTCAATGCTGCTAAATGCTGAACCATAAAAGACTATTGTACACTTACTAGGTAGGGACCAAAGCACAGAGTAGATAGGCTGACTCATTCCAATGCAATATCACAGTTCCTGTGGGTGAGAAGTTCTATTCCAGGCTGGTCGGACTATTATCCAACTCCAAGCTGTATAAAGTTGAATGCTTATTGGATGTCAGCATATCAGGTGATGCATATTTGTATAATGAGGGAGGGTGTGGCCTAAGGAGATCAACGCCCTATAACAAGCTGTGCATAATTATTAGGCAGCTTCCTTTTCTCAGGCAAAATGGGCCAAAAAAGAGATTTACCTGACCCTGAAAAGTCACAAATTGTAAAAAGTCTGTCAGAGGGATGCAGCACTCTTGAAATTGCTAAAATAATGGGGCGTGATCAGAAAACCATCAAACGTTTTGTTGCAAATAGTCAACAGGGTCACAAGAAACGTGTTCAGAAAAACAAAAGATGCAAATTAACTGCCAAAGATTTGAGAAGAATCAAATGTGAATCTACCAGGAACCCATTCTTCTCCAGTGCGGTCATATTCCAGAACTGCAACCTACCTGAAGTGCTTAGAAGTACAAGGTGTCCAATGCTCAGAGACATGGCCAAGGTAAGGAAGGCTGAAACCCGACCACCACTGAACAAGACGCATAGGTTGAAATGTCAAGACTGCCGGCCTTTTACTTTCCAGTGCAGAGGTAGGCAACCCCAGCGCGGCGATCCACTTTAAAAACAGGGAAGAAATTAAAGATCAGCATGGGGGCCATATGTTTAAAAGGGCATGGGCGAACTAAAGTGGGCGTGGTCTGTGATGAAAGGGCAAGAAGATAAAGCATGCACTGGTTGTCTGTATATCCCCCTCCCCCCACAATTAATACTTTCCTTATATTGGTGGCTAGTAGGGAGCCCCAGTAACATCCACAACACTGGTGGTCAGTAAGCCCTCCCATCACAGTACCTCCTTTATGCAGCAACTCATCATTAAATTATTAGTAAGTACCCCCAAGTGCCATCCTATCCCCTGTCAGACGTGATGCCCTTCTTGCCTTTTCAGCAGCAGTTAGGGATGTTTAATAAAACTGGAGAGTGCAAAATCTGGTGCAGCTCTGCATAGAATCCAATCCGCTTCCAGGTTTTATTGCCATAGCTTGCTTGAACAAGCTGAAGTTACAAGCCGATTGGCTACAATGCACAGCTGCACCAGTTTTAGTAAATCTCCTCCATAGTGCCCAACCCCTCCTTCCCAATCCATCTCTTATATCTTGTCCAGGAGTTAGTATGCAACATCACAAAGTGTTTGGGATGGATGCAAGAGGAGTAGCACAGGCATGGCAGAGTATGTAGCTATCATACTGCTGCTTCTCTGAGTAGAGAAAGCATTTCCAATGGCGGGGGTGCGATAGACCTGTTGCTGACCCTCACTCGAATATTAACCTCTTCACGCCGGCCGAACACAAATGTCCTGCGTCTGGGCCTAGACAGCGAGCGGCCGCACATTTGCGTTCTATTAAAAAAGAACATATGTGCTGTAGGGAATGCGCCCTACGCGCTCCCAGCTCACATGTCCGGTACTCACGGAAAGATCCAGATCTCCTCTTTCGATCGGGACCTTTCCCGATCATGTGGCGGCGTGTCACATGACCCTAAAGCCCGATCCGCCTCCCTGCTTCTGAAACCCTTAAAGGGCCGGGAGGTGCCGGTGTGAATGGGTTAACACAGGGAAGGTGCTCAGGAAGATGGCAGAGTGTGGAGGCCTGATTGGAAGGACTTTGCTGCTTCTGAGAATGAATGGTTGTCTGCAGCTACAGAGGTCAGTGCAGGTTTGTTTTGCTGATTGGCAAGACTGTGTACATTTTTAAATGTTCATAGCCTGGTCATAGTTCCCCAAAAGCCAAGCAATATTCAGAAGGACCGCTCCACAAAAGGACAGCCTCTGTGTTTATCTCACAAAGAGTTTCCTCCATGTGAAATTTTCTTGTTTTTTACCATTTTCAATTTCAACTTCATTAAGTCATATAGGAAATTTATATACACATTGCTTTTCAATTTTAAGTAAGGAGACATTGTTGGTACGAGACACCAAGATCTAGACAGCTAGTTGCTACCATGATCCACCAGTCTGAGGCAGAAAATCCCCTCTCGAAATGCAAATAAAGCACGCTGCATCACACTACAGGCGTACCTCTGTTTACAAATTTAATGCGTTCTCCGGGACTTTTCGTATTGCGAAAAATTCGTAAACTGAATGCACTGAAAACCAATCAATCCATTCCGGAGGTCAGAAAAAAGTTTAAAAAAAGTATTTTATTTGTTCAAAACTCTTTATAAAGTGCACTTTAACCACTTGAGCTCCTGAGGATTTACCCCACTTAATGACCAGGCCTTTTTTTGCTGTTTGGCGCTGCACTAATTCAAATGATAATTGCACGGTCATGCAATGCTGTACCCAAACGAAATTTACGTCCTTTTTTTCACACAAATAGAGCTTTATTTTGGTGGTATTTTATCACCTGTGCACTTTTTATTTTTTGCGCTATAAACAAAAAAACACGAAAATTTTGAAAAAAAACAATATTTTCTACTTTCAGCTATGAAAAAATATATCGTAAACTCAAAGTTGGTCATAAATTTAAGCCAAAATGTATTCTGCTACATGTTTTTGGTAAAAAAAATCCCAATAAATGTATATTGATTGCTTTGTGTGAAAGTTATAGCGTCTACAAACTATGGTATAGATAATTTGAAATTTACACAGCTTTTACTTTCTGACCGCCCATCACATCTCTTGAGGTGCTAAAATACCAGGATAGAACAAACACCCCCAAATGACCCCTTTTTGGAAAGTAGACACCCTAAGCTATCTGCTGAGAGACATATTGTGTCCATGGAAGATTTATTTCTTTTTCCACAAGTTTCTGGAAAATGACAAAAACTTTTTTTTCTTTTTTTTTTTTTTTACACAAAGTTGTCATTTAAATGATTTATTTCTTGCACAAGCCATGGGTATATGTGGAATTACACCCCAAAATACATTCTGCTACTTCTACCGAGTATGAGGATACCACACATGTGACACTTTTTGGGAGCCTAGCCACATACAGGAGCCTGAAATCCAATGACCACTTTGAAAGCCTGAAGGTGCGTAACTTCTTCATTTCACTTCCCCACTACCTATCACAGTTTCGGAGGCCCTGAAATGCCAGGATAGCACCAACCCCCCCCCCCCCCCCCAAATGACCCCTTTTTGGAAAGTAGACACTCCAAGGAATTTAAAAAGAGGCATGGTAAGTATTTTGCAGATCTCATTTTTTCTCACAAGGTTTTGAAATATAAAAAAGAAAAGAAAAAATATGTTTTTGTTTTCTTCATTTTCCAAAAACTTGTGGCAATAAATGAGATCTGCAAAATACTTACCATGCTTCTTATCAAATTCCTTTGGGTGTCTACTTTCCAAAAATTGGTCATTTGGGGGGGGGGGGGGGTTTGGTGCTTTTCTGGCATTCCAGGGCCTCCGAAACTGTGATAGGTAGTCAGGAAGTGTAATGAGGAAATAAAGCCCTTTAAAAGCCTGAAGGTGCTTATTGGATTTTGGGGTCCTGTACTTGGCTAGACTGCCAAAATGTCTCTCACCTGTGGTACCCCCATACTTGGGAGAAGTAGCAGAATGTATTTTGGGGAGTAATTCCACATATACATATGGCTTGTGTGAGCAATAAATTATTTAAATGACAATTTTGAGTAATTTTTTTTTTAGTCATTTTCCAAAAACTTGTGGTAAAAAAATAAAAAAAGATGTTTTTTATGGGGAGTATACACATCTGCAAATTTTTGGTTAAAGTGATTTACGAGGGGCCGAATTTTGTGGAGCTGGTCAAATTCAGGGTCACCCCGAGGACGACTGAGTGTGTTGTCGTGGAAGTGCATAAAACGCATTATCGTCTCATATCTATGCCTGGCCATGGCAGCAGAGAACACGGACATGTGAACAAGTGGGTCTGCGGACCAGTACAACCGCAATTGATTTTTTTTATTAATGCCCATGTTGAGGGTTAGGCCCAAAGAAACTTTAAATTTGGAAACCGTAATGGGTTTCCATGCGAATGGTCTGGCAAGGTTTGAATTTGGGTTGGCGGCGATATATTGTCGTGCATATAAATTGCTTTGATCCACAATCAATGCATAAAGATCTTCTGTGAAAACAGCTCAAAAAAATCAAGGGGAGTATTTAAATTTGCTGTTTCCACCTGAATTCCGGGTTGGGCAGTGAATGGGGGAAGTAAGTGTGCTGCAGAATTTGTGGGCTGCCAATCGGGATTTGCAAGCACATCCGGAAGGATACTAGGGGATCGGAAGTCACCAGTGACACTAATACAGTGATCAGTAAAAATCTGTTCACTGTAATCAATGACACTGGTGACAGGGCAGTGAAGGGGTTAACTGGGGGGGGCGATCAAGGGGTTAAATGGGATTTCTGGTGCACTAGCGGTCAAACTGGCGCTATCTGGGAGGGGCGCTAACACTATCGGAAGTCACCAGTGACACTAATACAGTGATCAGTAAAAATCTGTTCACTGTAATCAATGACACTGGTGACAGGGCAGTGAAGGGGTTAACTGGGGGGGATCAAGGGGTTAAATGGGATTACTGGTGTACTGGCGGGCAAACTGGCGCTATCTGGGAGGGGCGCTAACACTATTGGAAGTCGCCAGCGACACTGATACAGTGATCAGTAAAAATCTGTTCACTGATCAATGACACTGGTGACAGGGCAGTGAAGGGGTTAACTCGGGGGGGCGATCAAGGGGTTAGACGGGATTACTGGTGTATTAGCGGGCAATCTGGCGCTATCTGGGAGGGGCGCTAACACTATCGGAAGTCGCCAGCGACACTGATACAGTGATCAGTAAAAATCGGTTCACTGATCAGTGACACTGGTGACAGGGCAGTGAAGGGGTTAACTGGGGGGGGCGATCAGGGGGTTAAATGTGTCCTAGAGTGTTCTAACTATGGGTATGTGCTGTTTTACTCACAATTTGTATGTCTTCTTGTCTGTCTGGAACAGAATGTGTCCAGGCAGAGAAGAATGACATCATATCCTGTCCTGTGTAACTGTCAACACAGGACAGGATAGGACAGGGACCGATCATCCGATTTCAGCCAGACATCACTGGCTGAAATCAAATGATTGATCCCTCTGGGATCAAATGGTGTCGCCCGCGGGTTGGCGGGAGCGCCGCGCTCCCTGCCCGCAAAAACGTCGGGAGCGCGGACCCCTTTTTAAAACGTGCTTTTGCGCCCCACTGCCGCCCTGCACACGTATATGTGCAGTGGCAGGGCGGCAAGTGGTTAAAAGGTATAAATACTGTACAGGGACATGATAAAAAAAAATTGTAAATGCATTGAAAACCAATTAATCTGTTCATATTGGGAAAAAAATTTGCAAACTGAGGCATTATTTTCAATGGATTTTTATTCGTAAACCGAAAATTACATTAACTGTGGCGTTCGTAAACCGAGGTACGCCTGTATTTTATTTTCAGGCATTCCTAACTCATCTGAATATAAAAACCAGTGGTAAACACTCTGATCTTGTCAGGCATATAGTTTTATTCTTCTATGAAAGGAGGATTTGGTGACCTGACCTAAGCGTTTTTGGCTGTACTTCTCCTGTGGATCACAGGAGTGCAGTTCGTTCTGCACTCCTGTGACCCATCTTCAGCTGGCAGCAGGCTGAAGTCCACTGTTGGCTGACGTCACTTGGGTGGGAAAAAATCCCGACTTTAAAGTCAGGATCCACCCGAGTCTGGAGCGGGACCTGGCTCAGCCTCTCAACAAAGCACTGAGAGCCTGAGCCAGCCGCTCCCTCCCCCTCCACAGCCCAGCGCTCCAGTGAGTGCGGGGGAGGGGGGGGTTGGGGTTGGCAGCGTTGCCTCTGAGCAGACGGTGGTTACTGATGGTCACCGCTCTCTGCTCAGAGGGGCAGAAAAAACTCACCGAAGGGTGGTCATGTGATTTCTGACTTCTCACCCTTCAAGCCGGCAGGGGACAGATGCGCCATCGGACCGATGCTGCATCCACCTAGGTAAGTATGATTTTTAAATTAAAATCATTCCTTTACTTTTCTTTTAATAGCAGCCACAAAAAGATCCTGTGATCCCTAAAGTGCACCTGTGCCCAGATCATGCACACCCAAGTATTTACATATTCTGGACAAGCAGCAAAAGTATATTCAAACATGCCCTTACATCTGTATCTACAAGCACTGTACAGAAATTCAATTTCAAATTTCACAACACAGGCATTGAAATCTTAGTTATTCCCCCACCCCCCCATGAAAGCAGATGCCAGCCCTCTAATGTAAACACACAGCACGTGTTTTTAACCACTTGCCCTCTAGAGCATTTACCCCCATTAATGACCAGGCCTCTTTTTGCTACTCGGCACTGCACTAATTCAACTGATAATTGCGCAGTCATGCAATGCTGTACCCAAACGAAATCTACGTCCTTTTTTTCACACAAATAGAGCTTTCTTTCGGTGGTATTTGATCACCTGTGCGCTTTTTATTTTTTGCGCTATAAACAAAAAAGACCGAATTTTTTGAAGAAAAACAATACTTTTTACTTTCGGCTATACAAAATATATAGTAAACTCAAAGTTAGTTATAAATTTAGGCCAAAATGTATTCTGCTACATGTTTTTGGTAAAAAAAATACCAATAAGTGTATATTGATTGCTTTGTGTGAAAGTTATAGCGTCTACAAACTATGGTATAGATACTGGAATTTACACAGCTTTTCCTTTCTTACTGCCCATCACATTTCTTGAGGTGCTAAAATACCAGGACAGTACAAACACCCCCAAATGACCCCTTTTCGGAAAGTAGACACCCTACACTATCTGCTGAGAGGCATATTGAGTCCATGGAAGATTTATTTTTTTCCACAAGTTTCTGGAATATGACAAAAACTTTTTTTTTTTTTACACAAAGTTGTCATTTAAATTATATATTTCTCGCACAAGCCATGGGCATATGTGGAATTACACCCTAAAATACATTCTGCTACTTCTACTGAGTATGGGGATACCACATGGGTGAGACGTTTTTGGGAGCCTAGCCATATACAGAAGCCTGAAATCCAATGACCACTTTGAAAGCCTGCAGGTGCGTAACTTCCTCATTTCACTTCCTTACTACCTATCACAGTTTCGAAGGCCCTGAAATGCCAGGATAGCCCCAAACCCCTCCAAATTACCCCTTTTTGGAAAGTAGACACAAGGAATTTAAAAAGAGGCATGATGAGTATTTTGCAGATCTCATTTTTTCTCACAAGGTTTTGAAATATAAAAAAAGAAAAGAAAAAATATGTTTTTGTTTTCTTCATTTTCCAAAAACTTGTGGCAACAAACGAGATCTGCAAAATACTCACCATGCTTCTTATCAAATTTCTTGGGGTGTCTACTTTCTAAAAAGTGGTTATTTGGGGGGGGGTTTGGATTTTGGGGTCCTGTACTTGGCTAGACTGCCAAAACGTCGCTCACATGTGGTACCCCCATATTTGGGAGAAGTAGCAGAATGTATTTTGTGGAGTAATTCCACATATACCCATGGCATGTGTGAACAATAAATCATTTAAGTGACAATTTTATGTAAAAAAAAAAAATGGTCATTTTCCAAAAACTTGTGGTAAAAAAATAAATTCTTCTATTGATTCAACATGCCTCTCAGCAAATAGTTTGGGGTGTCTTCTTTTCAAAAAGGGGTCGTTTTGGGCGGTGGGAGCATTAGAAGTTTATGCCACACATCACTCACTCTTCTAACCACCTGAAGACCAAGCCTTTTCTGCCACTGTTTGTTCACATGAAAAAATCAGTATTTTTTTGCTAGGAAATTAATTTAAACCCCACACATTATATAATTTTTAAAGCAAACACCCTAGTGAATTAAATGGTGGGTGCTGCAATTTTTTATGTTACATAGTACTCGTGCAGCGATTTTTCAAACGCAATTTAAAAAAAAAAATAAAATATTTTTACTTTTAATGCACAAAAACACAATATATTGGCCAATTATTTGGTAAAATATAAAAGATGATGGTATGCCGAGCAAATAGATACCAAACATGACATGCTTTAAAACTGCATGCCCCATGCAATGGCGACAAACTGCATACGTTTTTAATATCCATAGGCAACATTTTAAAAGCCTTTACAAGCTACCATTTTAGATGTACAGAGGAGGTCTAGTGTCAGAATTACTGCCCTTGATTTGACGTTCGTGGCGATACCTCACATGCATGGTGCAACTGCTGTTTCCATACTGGCACAGGGTCAAGGCTCACGAATGCAGGTGTGCGTGGGAGGGTGAGGGTACTTTTTTTTTTTTTAAGTTATTTTGATTTTTTAAATTATTTTTACACTGTCCCTTTTTTTTATCACTTTTAATGCTATCACAGGGAATGCAAATATCCCCTATAACTTCAGTGGGCATTGTCATATATTCTTTTTTCAGAAATCAGACTCTAGATATCTCCTCTGCCCTTACATTATCTAATGAAACCAAGATCGGTGTGATCAGATGGTTTCCCAATTTACAAATGGCGCTGTTTATATCCTGCAAAACTGAAGTGATGAAATGCTCGTAACTTCTGATTTCTTAGGCTATAGAGATGATTGGCACCATACTGGTCTCCAATCAGGTCTATGGTCAGCTGGCAGAAACACCGGCTGCATTCTCAGGTTCCCCCGATGGCACGGGACTGCCCGAGAAGGCCGTGGAAGGCAGTGGGGGAAGGGGGCATCGTCTTCTGCTGCTTGTAAAAGCAATCCTGCAGCTAATTAGCCACTAGGATTGCTTTTACATGAAAGCCGATCGCTGGCTGAAAAGAAATGATACCAGGATGATGCCTGCAGCTGTAGGTATCATCCTGGTATAACCATTTAAAGTCCAGTACCTCGGTGTACGAATTTAATTCGTTCTGCAGGACATTTCATATAGCGAAAAATTTGTAAACCAAAACACTGTTTCCCATAGGAATACATTGAAAACCAATTAATCCGTTCAGATGGTCAGAAAAACAGTAAACACTACTAAAATATTATTATGTTATTTTATTAACTCATGCGGTATTTTAGTAGTGACAACCATGTGTTAATGTTTCAGCTGTCAGCGGGGTTCCCCACTGACAGATGAATGTAAAAGAATTGCTGGTAATTAAATAAAAATTTTAATTGCAGGCAATTCACTCAGCTGTCAGGTGTCAGTTTTTAAACGTAATTACAGTTTTGGTTTTTTTCCCTTCACTATACAGTAGTTCAGAAATTCAGCTGTCACTTTCCCCCTCCAGCTGAAAGAGAGTTTCTTTTAGTTTATTTCCCCAAGTTCAAAGATACAATGTTTCCTTTCAGTTTCTTAAAATATACAAAGTATCCTTTAGCTCTCGGAAACTGACAGCTAATGTTGTGAGCTATACTGAAGAAGAAAAAAAAAAAGATGGCAATTGCATTTAAAAATCAGCACTGACATACACTTAGTATTGTGAAAACAATTTGTAAAAAATTTGCAAACGAGGCATTATTTTCAGTGGATTTTTATTCGTAAACCGAAAATTACGTTAACATAGGCATTTGTAAACCAAGGTATTACTGTATATGCTATGTTCTTTTTTTTTTTTTTTTTGTATGAAGCCTGTGGACTGAATAAAAAAAAAGAGAAGAAATCTCTGCCAGAAAAAGTATGTGATATGCCCACCATTAGAATATACCTGCATCCACCCACTTCTAATGGTGGGCACACATGAGGTCACACTTTGCCACATACGCCAGTTCCAAGATTGTACAAATGTCTAAATAGTGGCACGCTTGAATAAAAATTGTCCATGTATAAGTGGTACCCCATATGGAAAAAGGATGACGCCAAGTCCCAAACTATCATGCCACTGCTCCCCATTTAGTCTGGGTATCTGGGGGGCTCCACGTGACTATCTTTTCTCTCGTAAATCCGAAACTTATAAGTATAGCCTGTTGTCCTCTCACGGGTCTTATACACCTTGACCCCATATTTGGCACGCTTGCTGGGGAGAAATTGTTTGAATGCAAGGCGGCCAGAAAAATTAATGAGGGACTCATCAACGCAGATGTTTTGCTGGGGAGTATAAACATCTGCAAATTTTTGGTTAAGATGATTTGTGAGGGGCTGAATTTTGGGGAGCCGATCAAATTCAAGGTCACCCCGAGGACGACAGAGTGTAATGTAATTTAAATGCATAAATCACATTATACTCTCATATCTATGCCTGGCCATGGCAGCAGAGAAGACGGGCATATGATGAATCGGGTCTGCGGACCAATACAACCGCAGTTCATTTTTTTTAGTAATGCCAATGTTGAGGGTTAGGTCCAAAAAAAAAAAAAATTTAATTCAGAAACCGTAATGGGTTTCCATGGGAATGGTCTGGCAAGGTTTGAATTTGGGTTGGCGGCTCTACGGGCCTGTGTGTGAATTCTTGGTGGTTGCCGGACAATACTTGTGCTCACCACTGCGCCAGCTTGCACTACGCTTATGGGACTCGCCATGTTGCCAAATCATACTGCAGTGCTGGTACAGGATTTATATAGCGCCAACAGTTTGCTCAGTGCTTTACAATATAACGGGAAATAATACAGTTCAACACAAGAGGGTTAGGAGGGCCTGATCCTGGGAGCTTACAATCTAAGAGGTATGTGAAAGACCAGGATTTACTAGACCGCTGGTGCTCGCCAGTTCACCAAAAGGTAGTATGGCACTAGCACTGGCACTCTGCTGCATTTTAGAGTCATCAAAATTTACTGGAAAGTGCTAACAGAGATCAGGCCTGATTCTGCCAACAAAACGGTTTTGTGTACAATGTATCAAGTGACAGTGACCTACTGACATTGCACTTGCTGGGGAGAAGGGAGGGGGGGGGTAAGTGTAGGGGGTAAACACAGGTGTTGGCAGGTGCCGGGGCTAGTCCCACTAACGCTGCATTTTTGGGGATGCTATACTAATGTGAACGCTGGTATAGTACTGATCTGAATCAAGATATTGATCTGTTCAGACATACTAGCGATGAAGGTTTACTGTGTATGAGCGTCTTCCTGGCAATCAAGGGGTTAAATAAGATGACTGGTGTACTGACGGGCAATCTGACGCTATCTGGGAGGGGCCTGAAAACCAAGGAAGCGTGAATCACGTATAGATATGTGATTTTGCGCACCCATGTATTTCTGCTACAGGGCGGTCAGGAAGCGGTTACATAAGCGGTTTGTGTTACGGCGCTGCGTTACTTTAACTGACAATTGCGCAGTCATGCAACACTGCACCAAAATTAAATTTACATCTTTTTTTCCCCCATGAATTGAGCTTTCTTTCGGTGGTTCTCCAGGGCTCTTAGGTGGAGATGGGTTGTGCTGCAGACAATGTTTCCCAAGCTGGGGTTCTCTAAATCTCTCTGGTGCTAAACAAACACAGAAATGGATTGAAGATTCAAAAAACATTGGTCCCAGGAAGACTAAAGGAATAAATGTTGATTTTGATGTAAACTCTTTTGCAAGTTCTGCTGTTCCTACTCCTTTCCTCCCTACTCTGCCACTAATGCAAAGCTGTTTTATTTTGGAGGAGGAAGGGGAGTGGGTACTTGGTTTTAACAAGTACCCACTCACTTCTGCAGGCATTGTCTGGGTGAGCCCAGAGGAAATGTGTCCCCCCCCTCACCGCCTGCAGTCTCCTGGGACACTTCAAAGGTCCTAGGAAGCTGCCGGACCACTCACAGATCACAGTGCAGCTCATGCATGCATGGTGGGGAGCCAGCTGTGAAGCCACAAGGAGTCAAAGCAGGCTTAAAACAGTCAACATGGCAGCACTTGGGACCCAAAGACTGGCAAAGAACCGGCCTGGGTGAGGACAGTGCTGGATCCCTAGACCGGGAGATATCCGTTTTTAAAAATTGTCAGCTGCAGTATTTGTAGATGCTTTTTTCTTTTTATGACTGTAGATCCTCTTTGAGAAGTTTACAAACTATAAGCCTCATCTCTTTTGCATACATATCACATACAATACCATACCATACCGCTTTTCTGCACTTTGGAAGAACAGGTCTTGCTGTCTGTTCCCCATAAAGCAGTATGGAGATCGTCTGAGCTTGCTGCAATAAAACGGCCAATGGTTTCTCGCTTGTCTGGCTACCTTGACTTTCCACCACCTTAACAACAGTGGCTGTTGTATAAAGAATGATGGGTTCACCACGTCCATGGGAAAACCACCCTTTAGGCGAACAGGTCCTGCTGTCTATCCTCCGTAAAGAGGTACACCTTCTTACCCGTTTTACAGTCGAGCGTGCACACACAGACGGGACAGCAGTAAAGGGCTTTTTAGTATTTTGAGGGGGAGTTTACTAAAAAGGGAGAAGACAGAATCTGGAGCCACTGAGTATGGCAACCACTTAGCTCCTTGTGTCCATTTCAAACCTTCACTCAACAAGCTGAAGTGAGAAGCTGATTGCTTACGATGCACAACTACTCCGGATCCTGTCTGCACCCATTTTAAGTAAATTCCCCTCGAGGTAGCCCAAAGGAGGACTGTCTACAAGCTCTCTTTAGCCCATTGCACAGTAAGTCCATGAACTGTACAAGCTATATAACCACGGTAACCTACGGAAAAAATCTATATCTGCTCATATAGGAAAAGAATTGTAACATACCTGGTGGTGGAGCCTGATGTGGAGAGAGGGCGTCCTCTTTCCACTCCTGTTTGGGACCCCTGATAAGGTAGACAGGAAGTAACGAGCTGGGAGAGGCATGAGTGCCTGACGGGTCTGCGGTGACAGCTGGCAGGTGGAGACCCAGAATACCAGGATGCGGGTAGCAGGATGCAGGTGAGCAGGTGCAGCAGAGACGTGTAGCTGAGATGTGGATGACCGTGTCAGCTGGTAGCCAAGGATAGTCACAGGCAGAGTAGAATAGTCAGGCAGGCCGGGGCAGGGTCAATCGGACGGATCAGGTACAGAGGAACAAGAAAGCAGATAGTCAAGGGAGAGCCGGGTCAGTGCAGGTGGAGTTCAATTGTTTGTCAGGAATCAAGCAAGGAGGTCACAGGAGTCAAGATACAGGAAACAGGAAGTAGTAGATCAGAAGGCACCATTCTGTTTGCAGCAGGGGTTTAAATAGCCCGCCTGTGCTCGTCAGTACATGCACGTGTGCGCAGCTGTAACAATCTTCTTCCCTGACAAGAATTGTGTTTGTGACTTTTCATCTTAAGAACATTCCTTTCATTTACTAATTGGTCAATTTGATGTTTGTTTTGAAATGCAGTGAGTCATGAAACTCATTTCTAACAGTGTATGCAGTTTTCAATCAAGAAAGTCTATTCATGTGACAATCCAATGGTAAAAGAAAAGGGTAACTTGAAGTACTTTCAGACAACCTTCAGCCAGAGGTCCCCTTTAGGTGGGATGGAATATCTAAGGGGGACCTCTGGCTGACTTCTAACCACCCCAGACTCCAGAGGAGGGATATCCAGACCAGGCTGTATTTCATCCCACCCTAAAGGGGACCTCTGGCTGACAACAACATATTTATACACTGCGCATTTAAAATGCGCATCTGGTGAGTGTGCATTTTTACCATACTCTACATGTCTCCGGAATATCTGTTTATATGCCACTGGGATAACAAGATTTATTAGTTCATATCCAAATCACTTACACTTATTGGGACTGTTTTTATTTATTATATATCTGGACATTATTAATTAATATTTATTCATTGATTTGCATATCAATTATTTCCTAAGGTGGTTATTTACTAAGCACTTTATCTGGATATTAAGCATTTTGTTTTGTTATTACTAAGCACTTTATTTGGATAATATCCAGTTACTTATCCAGTCTTATTATTAGCGCTGCACTTTCTACAATTGTACTAAATCACATATATATATATATATATATATATATATACGTGACTGCACAGCCCTGCCGCCCTGTAGCATTACTGCTGCTATAAGTCGGCTGGAAAGTGGTTCAATTTCATTTATTTATTTATTTTGTTTTTACACTTTACCTTTATATTTTTTTTTTATCACCTATATTGCTATCACAAAGGATGAACAACAGCCCTTGTAATAGCATGGACCATGACAGGTCCTCTTTATGGAGACATCTGGGGTCTCTGAGACCCCAGATCTCTCCTCTGGCCTCCAAAGCAGCAGACAAAAAACTGAGATTGGTTTGATCTGCTGCTACACAAGCTAGGAATGGCTTGCAAACAAAAAAACTGAAATCTTGTTCGTCCCACTGTGTGACGTCAGAAACCAGCCGGTTTCTGACATCATACAGTGGGAGGAGTAAGATCAGTTCCTCTGTGTTCAGGGAAGCCGATGCTGCCAGTGGCATCCTTAAGGGGCCCCCTGATTGGTCAGAAGAGCCAGGTAAAGGCGGCATCTGCGGCGGCGGGAGTGGGACCAGCTTCCGTCACCGGTAACTGTAATCCAGCAGCTTCTTAGGATTGCTTTTACAGGGAAGGGGATTGCTGGCAGAAGAAAATGATATCGCCATCATTTTTGTAGCTGCAGCAATGAAAGAGATATCACTCTTCCAATACAGTGACGTACCAGTACCAAGGAGCAAGGACGATAATAAGACACCCCTGCCTCATTCCCCATGCAGAGGAAATGGGGTCCTACAATACATTATCAATTTTATACGTATATTGGTGGTATACAGTAACCATATCCATTTTATGAAACATGGGCCAAACTGAAATGCAGAGAGCACCTGCCAAAAATAATGCCACTCAATGCTGTGAAACTCTTCGGCAGTGTCAAGGGATAGAATTGCTTGCGTCCCCTTATTATCAGCGGGAATCCGCAGATTCAAAAACACTTGTCTGATATTTCGGCTTGTCCATCTATTAAGCTGGCCATACAAATATACAATTTTTGTATGAAAATTTTTACCTTCAGAACATTCGTTCGATTTCCTAATCGTTAGTGGGTTGAACGCTTTATGTGGTTTTCATTAAAAAATTATATTTATTTTAAAATTTCATGTTAAAAGCAAGTGAATTTTTCAAACTTAATTTGTCCATGCATTGAATGTGCAAAAAAATGTGCATACATGTACTCTCGTTTGTCCAGTCAAACAATTTACTAAAATGTATTTATTATTTACAACCGCCCCCCCCACCCCAATATTAGGACAGATCACCCTGTACCCCTAACAGGCACAGGGTGATTTACACATAAGAGGGATATGGGGAGCTGAGACAGGGGTCTCCCCACCTCTCCTAAGTGATCTGGGTTCCATGGCCCCCCCCCCCCACCCTAAGTGACTCCCGTCACAAACTCCAAAACACATGATATATTTTTCTAAAGCAGATGCCCTAGAGCAGAGGTGTCAAACTGGCAGCCCTCCAGCTGTTGCCAAACCACAAGTCCCATGAGGCATTGCAATACTGACGGTTATAAGCATGACTCCAAAAGGTAGAGGCATGATGGGACTTGGAAGTTTGGCAACAGCTGGAGGGCCGCCAGTTTGACACCCCTGCTCTAGAAAATAAATTGATGGTTGTTGCAATTTTTTATGTCACACGGTATTTGCGCAGCAGTTTTCAAATCCAATTTTTTGGGGGAAAAAAAATATATTTTTGTTAATTTTAATGCAAAAACAATACATAACCCAATTTTTTGGGGCAAAATCTAAAAGATGATGTTACGCCAAGCAAATAGATACCAAACATGTCACGCTTTAAAATTTTGCATGCCTGTGCGACAAAGATGAAAAGTTGTCCATAGGCTAGAATTAGTGCCTGACGTTCGCAGTGATACCTCACGTGTGGGATGATCACTGCCTGAGTGCGTGACTGATGAGTGCATTTGCCTTTGCGCACAAGCACAAGGGAATGAGAGCACTTGAATGTTTTTTTTTTTATTAATTTTTATATTTACACTGTCAGTCACTTTAATTTCCTTTTAGCAATTTTATTGCTGTCACAAGAAATGTAAATATCCTTTGTGACAACAAAAGGCATGTGACAGGTACACTTTATGGAGGGTTCTGAGGTCAATAAGACCCCAAATCCCTCTTCTGCCCTTAAAAGTATTTGATCACATGCTTTTCATTTTTAAAAATGGTGCCGTTTACATCCAGATAAATAGGAAGTGATGTAAGGTCATCGTTTCCAGTTCACTAAATCACAGAGCCGAACGGAGCGGTTCCCCTCCTTGTTCGGCTCTGTGATCAGCCGGCAGAAGCGCGGACTGGTTGATCGGGTGTCTCGGTGGGGGTGTCCCCTCCAGCTGCTTGTTTTTAGACCGTCGGCTCTAAAAAATGGTACCGGGATGATGCCTGCATGAAGCTACATTTATCATCCCAATACAACCACTTAACACCAAATGGCATACATGTACGTGATTTGACATCAAGCGGTTAAAGGCAAGTATACCTGGAGGGAGCCCCTTCCTCCCAATAGAAGCCAGGCAGGAGCACAATGGCACCTGAAGGCCTACAATGTGTCTCCACAGTAAATCCAGGGAACCAGCTATAAAAAAAAAATGACAACAATCCCAATTTATAACTAGCTATTGAAGATGCACATGGAGGGCATGGCACAGTTGAAACAGAAAATTTCCCAGCACACTTACCAGCTAGCTTGAAAAAGAAAAATTACTCAACCTAATAATTTACATTAAAAACAGAGATTTTAGTTGCAGACATTTGCAAATGTATGTGGAAGCCGCACTGCCTCACCAAGGCTCCTCTGTAAAGTGCGGTCCAACTCATAAATGTGAGAGTCTTCCTGTTGGAGCATTCACAACAGAAATAAAAATGGAACCAAAAGGAGCGATATACTCATGTTTCCGCCAACAATCCTGTCCTGCATCTTCTCCATCTCTATTGGCTGGCACGAGATGACATCACTTCTGTGCATGCACAGGAGCTAGTCATTCTGACACACAGAGACTGGCCCGGAGCCATAGGCTGAGCTGTGCATGTGCAGATCAGGTTACAGAGCTGGAGAGGACATCGAGCAGGCAGGTAGGGGCATTTAACTGCTTGCCATCCAGCCACTGTGGAAAAACAGCCACAAGGTGGCACCGCTGGGCAAAATCACGTTTAAAACGTGATATTGCAAAACAAGTAGGGGGTGCGCACGAGGCACGCAACCGCCCTACCCGTGCTGCAATAAAACGGCCAGCGGTTTGTCGCTTGTCTGACCAACTTTGACCACCCACCTCTCTCTAACAACAGTGGCTGTTGTGTAAAGAACCAGGTTGACCACGCCCATGGGAAAACCACACTTTAGGCGAACAGGTCCTGCTGTCTATCCTCCGTAAAGGGGTACACCTTCTTCCCCGTTTTACAGTCGAGCGTGCACACGCAGACGGGACAGCAGTAAAGAGCTTTGTAGTATTTTGAGGGGGCGTTTACTAAAAAGGGAGAAGACAGAATCTGGAGCCACTGAGTATGGCAACCACTCAGCTCCTTGTGTCCATTTCAAACCTTCACTCAACAAGCTGAAGTGAGAAGCTGATTGTTTACGATGCACAACTACTCCGGATCCTGTCTGCACCCATTTTAAGTAAATTCCCCTCGAGGTAGCCCAAAGGAGGACTGTCTAAAAGCTCTCTTTAGCCCATTGCACAGTAAGTCCATGAACTTTTTTTCTGATGACATGTACTCTTTAATGAAACATGTGATCTCTCCCCTGTGCTCCACTTAATGGAATCCAGTGCAGATCGCATTGCATTAGTCTTTCCCGGCCATACTGGTATACTTGTCAGATATACAGACGCCCCCATCCAAAGACCTGGCAGTGAAAGGGTTAAAAGGTGTCCAGTATGTCCCCCACACCAAATCCATTGAACAAGCTATACAGGAATTTGAAGCACCTCAATTAATAACTAGCTTTTGAAGTAAGGTGCACATGGGAGGGCATTGCACAGTACAAACAAACTGAAATTTCCCAGCATGCTTACCAGCTAGCCTTAAACAAAACACAATCGGACCCTAAAAATATACATTACAAAACAGAGGTTTTAGTTGTACACGTATGTGGAAGCTGCACTGCCTCCCAGCATCTTCTCCTGTGTCAGGCTATCTTCGTTGGTCAGCTTGGGATGAGTGACCAGTGGCGTAACGCGTAGGGGTGGGACTGTGAACGTCACTCGGAGGGAGTCAGTCCGTCGGCCGGACCACGAGCGCACAGCTCCGTCAGTCAGCGGCAGTCTGAGATTACATTTGTACTACCACTATCCGAATACATGTGAGTGTCACATCTGAAAGCAAATAAAAGGCAAGCTTTTTTAAAAACGATAAAGCACCATGTCAGGATCTTTTTTATATATGGAGAACCGCATGGAGACAGGAAGATAGAGGAGTGGCACCCTAGGAGAGGAGATTTATTCCATAATATATGTCGCATTCCATGGATTTCTTGTAACAGGAGTTCGTAACAAGCAGGTTCCAAAGGAGGTGAACCGCAAGCTTTAATAGCCTAATTGCAGGCTACCTATGAGGTGAGCGCACATCTTCACTTGAGGGAGGAGTCACAAGCAGTCACCGATTTTATGCCATTTGAAGATTTTTTCAGCACAAAGTCACTTTTTGGGACATTTATTATATATTATATATAATTATACATTATATATTTATATTATTTACATTTTTTTATTTGTTTATTTATTTATCATTGCCCCATGTACACTGGTTATTTGAGTTGATTCAAAAGATTCACAAGTATAAGTATCTATGTTTATTAATACACATTTTTTAATATATATTGATTGAAGGATTGAGAGCGCAACACTATATATATTTTTATTTCAGCTTGGGATGAGGCTAGTCATTCTAGCATACAGAGACAGGCCCAGTGCTGTAAGCTGAGTTGAGTATGTGCAGCTCAGGTGACAGGACAGCGAGCAGGCAGGGAGGGGCATTGCATAAGAATGTGCAGGGGGGTGGGGCGATGGTAAACACATCAGGATTACCAGCCCCTTCCTTTCTTGAATGAAGACAGTGAGCAATCGCTGCTGTGTTTATTCATCACTGAAGCATAGTTTTTACTTTTCTATGCTTCTGTTTATAAATAAATAGAAAGCAGAAGCTTCCTAATTATCTGCGGTGCACCTGAGGCTGCAGAGAAAAAAAAATAAAGACTCCATCCTCAGTCCCTTTTTCTGCGTCTCAATAAAGATTTTGGTGGTCTATTTGCACCCCTGATATTTATTATTATTTATTTCAGGTACTTATATAGTGCCATCAATTTACACAGCGCTTTACATATATATTGTACATTCACATCAGTCCCTAACCCTCAAGGGGCGTACAATCTAAGGTCCCTAACTCACATTCATACATACACATACATACTAGGGACACTTTAGACAGGAGCCAATTAACCGAGCAGCATGTCTTTGGAGTGTGGGAGGAAACCCACGCAGGCACAGGGAGAACATGCAAACTCCAGGCAGGAGGTGCCGTGGCTGGGATTCGAACCAACGACCCTAATACTGCCAGGCGGAAGTGCAAACCATTTAGCCACTGTGCTGCCCACTGATATCTCACCAAAGATCCCCCACCAGGGCTGTAATAATAACATTGCAACACAAAAAAAAAAATTCCTTATTCACAGGGGGCATCCCACAGCAAATACCCAGGAGAAGCTGTTTTAACCTGCTTGGGGATGCACAGATGTTCAATGCAGGCAGTCCGACTGATGTCCCAATGGACATCCATGAGGGATCCATAATAGATAAAAAAAAAAAATAATAAATCAAATAACAATAATAGATAATACATAAAATATTGACTGTATCAATAAACATTATAGGTAAAATACAAAAAAAAAATCTAAAAATAGATAAAACAATAAAAGACAATAATAAACAATATGAATAATAAAATATTAAGAACATATGTAATCAATAAACTAAGACAGTAATAAATAACAGATATAATAGTAATAAAATAGTAATCAATACTATATTAATAGATATCAATAATAATAAAATGATAAATAAAAGTCAATAATAACACCAGATATAATCAATAATATTAGATAATAAATAAAATAATAGCAATAAAAAAAAAAAACTACACTCCCTCGGCCTCAGAGATTCTGCTCTCTCCTGGCTCTCATCCTACCTGTCACAATGCTCTTTCAGCGTTACCTATAATGCTACCACCTCCCTCTCACTCCCCCTCTCTGTTGGGGTCCCTCAAGGCTCTGTCCTCGGGCCCCTTCTCTTCTCCATCTACACCTCCTCCCTTGGCCAACTCATACACTCTCACGGCTTCAACTACCACCTCTATGCCGACGACACACAAATCTATCTCTCAACCCCCCACCTCACCCCCTCGGTCTCCGCCCGAATCACACACCTGTTGAGCGACATATCAGACTGGATGTCGCTCCACTTCCTTAAACTGAACCTCTCCAAAACCGAGTTTCTTGTCTTCCCCCCAGCCCGGACACCCCCCCCCCATTGACTTCTCTATCACATCGAACAATGCTACCATCAAACCCGCCCCGCAGGCCAGAGTACTTGGTGTCATTTTGGACTCCAACCTATCCTTCCAGCCCCAAGTCCACTCTTTAACAAACTCGTGCAGACTCCACCTCCGCAACATCGCCAAAATCCGCACGTTCCTAACTCCAGAAACCACTAAACAGCTCATCCACTCCCTCATCATATCACGACTCGACTACTGCAACTCCCTCCTCACTGGCCTGCCTCGCCGCTGGCTATCCCCGCTTCAGTCCATCCTGAATACGGCTGCCAGACTCATTCACCTTTCCAACCGCTCCGTTTCCGCCACCCCCCTCTGCCAATCCCTCCACTGGCTTCCGATTGCGCAATGGATCAAATTCAAAATCCTAACGCTGACGTACAAAGCTGTCCACCATACTGCCCCGAACTACATCACTGACCTAATATCCAAGTACCGCCCAACACGCACACTCCGCTCCTCACAAGACCTCCTTCTCTCTAGTTCCCTGGTCTGCTCCTCCCATGCCCACCTCCAGGACTTCTCCAGGGTGTCACCCATCCTCTTGAACTCCCTGCCCCAACCCATCAGATTATCACCTACTCTCCTCTCCTTTAGGCGCACCCTGAAAACCCATCTCTTCAGGGAAGCCTACACCACCCCCTGCTAACTTGCCGACCTCCTCCACTCTTCCTACCACTCCATCCCCCACAGCTATCTCCTCCTGTGCCACCATCCCCTCCCTCCTAGATTGTAAGCTCGAAAGAGCAGGGCCCTCAATCCCCTCATGTTTTGTACTGTATTGGTATTGTTCTGTCACATGTTCTGTCCCCCTCTGTAATGTACAGCACTGAGCGAACTATTGGCGCTTTATAAATACTGTATAATAATAATAATAATAATAAAGGGTGGGCCAACTCAGTACTGAACCCTACGGACTAAGATTGGGATGCCAGTGTGCGTGTAAAGGCAGGTGTCCCAATACTTTTGGTAATATACTGTATATAGCCTGCTTTTCTACCTGTTTTATAGCAGGAGCCTAGGAGGAAGCCTCCATGATGTCCCCTGCATTCTTTAGCGCCCAGCACCCTTTGGCCCATGCTGTCGGCGTCCAGCAATAAGCATCAGCCCTGCCCTTTCTCTTGCGCCTCTGAGGCCGAAACCAGAAGCCTCTGGTGCAGAGAGAACATCACATCCCCCAGAATCATGACACCCAGCATCTTCCAGGCTAGCTGCGTCACATCCGGCCTCCAGGAAGGCACTCCCTCAGCACTGCCTGACCTAAACGCGCCAAGGATGGATGCCATTCTAACCAGCTCCTTCACTGGCACTGGAAAGAGGTAGAAGCGGGTACATTCCTACACCGATGCAGAGGGGACTTGAGGCCAAAAAGTAAAGAACTGCAGGTGAGGGCACATTTCCTGGGCAGCCCTTGAGACATGGCTTGCTGCTTAAAAAGCAGTTCTTCTAGTCAACATGCTTTTTCCAGACAGAGTAAACACAAAATGGCCATGTTCCTGTAGGACCATCTTAAGAAGCTTGAAGCAATGTGTTTCCTATCCTGGTTGAAGGAGCTCAATCGTTCAAGGTCTGTCCTGGAAGACAACCAGGGGGGAAAAATTATATACATTTCATTTGTGTACAGTGTTGCATGACCAAGCAATTGCTAGTTAAAGCTGCAGTGCTGAAAAGCAAAAAAGTTCCATGATCATGAAGGGGTTAAAACCTTCTGGAGATCAAGTGGTTAAAGTCTAATTTGGCCAGGTTTTGAGCCTCTCTGTTGGTCTGTTATTATAAAGACTTCAGGTTGATTTGTATTTTTATATAAAAGTTTTTTTTCCCAATGATATCCCTAGTTCCCATTCACATGGAATCTGTATACAGCATTGTTCAATTAAAAAAAATGCAGTTCCAAAGCCACCCATTTACAAATACCACAAATGCATACCAGTTCATAAGGAAAAAACTATTACTGCAAACTTGAGAAAGTACTTTAATAGTTTTCATTTTACATTTTAGATCTAAAAAGGAACACATGCAGCAAGTGAATATTAAGAATTCTGCTGGAACCAACTGTTTAAATTATATGTACAGAGAGGATTACTATCAAAACTAGTAACCTTCAGTGAGGCTATTTACAGAATTTACAAAAAAAAAAAAAGAAAAAAAAAAAGGACAAAGTGTATCAGTACAACAAAGGCAACATGAAAATTAGCATACTGTGGTATTCTGAGACTTGTATCGAATAAAGCTTTCAGAAGCAAAAAGCTACCAAAAATACTCTTTCCAGTCCACAAGAAAACATGTCACCAAAGTAAATTTACAATATTAGGTACATAAGCAGAATACCAAGGTGAACATTTAGAAATAGCATTGTACACTACAATTTCATAAAACTGAAGGGAAGAAACAAATTAACATACTGCCCACAAGTTTCACCTTTGAACCTTGAAAACTTCAGGTGACATCTGGCTGGTTGCTTTGGGCATGCAAATTAATATCTTTTCTTTCACGTCCAGATAATCCTCTCCCAAAGGGTGACCAATCACAGAGCTACCAGGGATATAGAAATATCAGCATTCTGTCCTGGAACTGCTCTATATAATAAAGACTTGTTTTAAATAACACTTTCATTCTTTGTCTTAAACCTACAATAATAAATCAATATGTTATAACATCTAGTTGAAGCCGTGTATAGAGTGGTACAACTCAAAGAGGAACAAAACATGATGGATCTCTTACAAATGTAGGCAGTCTTTGTATTAAAAATGCTTCATCAGAAGGAAGTAAAAGCGTCCTGATAAATGGCAATTTCACAGGACACGTGGAGCTGAACTAAACAGAGCTGTCGTGAGGTGGTGAACTCCATCGTGACTGCAGATGCCGAAGAATGCTGTTCGATATCGTCCCAAGTTTTTCCTGCATTTCAAAAAGCTGGCTTCCAGAATATTTTCCAAGCTCCTCTGTAGTCACCAACAAAGAAAGTGTACTAATCTGTGCATCAAGGTCTAGGGTGGCTGCAGATTCCACAGGTGCTGTGGCAGATGCTTCAGGCAGGTCTGTAAAGCAAGCAAGGATTAGTTATGGTGAAGTAACTGAAAAAAAAAAAACTCATGAAATACGCCAATACTCTAGGGGTCACCATACATGTTACAATCTGACTGCAATACATCAAAACATAATAGGAGAACCTTCCTAAACTTTCCAGTCAGTTTGTATTCAATCAAGCCCTTGCATTACATAATTGGTAGATCCAAAAGAAGACTACAATAAGATATTGGCAGAAAGTCAGTGCAAAAAATGCCCATCAGTAGTTTGATTTGCAGAGACACCCAATGTGGTTGTTCAAAGGATAGGCAGGAGTCGTCTGCTTTAGTAGAACATCCAATTACTTTATTTCACCAAATACATTTTTTTATTATTATTATGAACTACCGCATCGGACACCTCAGCCAATCGAACTACCGAGAGCCTTTTATGTGCTGGCTCTTCCTATCAATGCGTTCACCCACCTGAGAACCCCCACAGAACGGGAATGTCCGAGGCATAGACCGTGTCCACACTGTGCACTAGGAATGCTGCATGTCCCCCACCCCCCTTGCTGGGTGACCAGTCAACAGCTGCAAGTCCATTTTGACCTTTTTCTTTTTATTGTGGAACCGTTTACCCTTGTTTCTGAATTTAGTACACGATAAGGGCTCTCCCACCTCCTTCTCTTTTTCAGTGGAAACGAAAGACCCCTGGTCAGCTCCTCAGGATATTTCAGTCTACAATGTTCCACCAAACCCCAGACCCTACAATAAGATTGTAATGTGTGTGGAAAGCTTTACAACTATCGGTGGTCACCTTTTTAGAGTCTCAATTGTAATATAGAGTAGTATCAATGGTACTTGCACAGCACTGCCATACAGTACGTGCCTAAACTGGAAAATACAGGAATGGAAAGAGCTTGGGAGGAATGGTGGAACTAAAATCGCAGCAATCTGCTGCAATGTTGCAGGCTCAGAATTCATGGAATTACGCAGCCTGGATCAGACAGAATTAAACTGAGAACAGAATAGATAAAATGGCCTATAACCTGGACTGCTTTTTTTAAATTTTAATTGAGACAATCTTTAAATTAAATTTTAAAAAGCAAGAAAAATTAGCAGATTAATAATTTAAAGCCCCATAGCTTTAAGTACAGCTCACGGTCTTAAAAAGCAGCTTAATCATTAAGCGTAGGTTCCACAACTTCGCAGTTCTGCGTGTCACGTTTGCAAGGGCACAGCTGCGTTTCCTGCAATCTTTTTTAAAAACATGGACGCACAGAAATCACATGGTGCTTTGACACCACTTTCCTTAAAGCAACACACTTTTTGTGCGGCTGCGGGAACGTGTGCGATTTACACACACAGTCCTATGGAAATCTATGGAAAGAACTAAAGATCAGAGTTCACAGAAGAGGCCCACAGAACCTTCAAGATTAGAAGACCGTTTGTGTGGAAGAATGGGCCAAAAATCACACGTGAGCAATGCAATGCGACTAGTTTCTCCATATAGGAGGCATCTTGAAGCTGTCATTACCAACAAGGATTTTGGATGAAGTATTTATTTTTTTTTGTATGCACGGATTATTACTGACATGTGGTGAAAACGCAGTTATTTACCTGTTAACTGTATTTCCAGGAATCTTCTAGGACAGCTTCACTTGAGAGATAGGGCTCCTCCCAGGAAACACCCGCTCCACCTTTTCCCCTTTATAAGTATCCGCTCTCCCAGTGGGCCCTCAGTATAAGAATATGACCGAAGGCCTAGGAGAAAGCATAAAATAAAAAACGGTAATAGAGACAACCCATCACAGGTTCATAACATACCTAGACATCAGTACATAATCACACAGCAATCGGGAGGGAGTTATGCTGTCCTAGAAGATTCCTGGAAATACAGTTAACAGGTAAATAACTGCGTTTTCCCGTGTCATCTTCTAGGACAGCTTCACTTGAGAGGAGTTGAATAGAAATACATACATTAGGGTGGGCCCCTTGCTTGTAGGACCTTCCTGCCGAACGCCTGGTCATTGCTGCCAATCAGATCCAATCTGTAGTGCTTAGCAAAGGTGGCGAAACTGGACCACGTTGCGGCTCTGCAGATCTGTCCGGGGGAGGCCCGCTCTTCAGGACCGTGCCCAGGTCCCATGTGGGGTACTTCGATGTGGACGGGGCTCGGCGCCTGGAGATAGCCCTCAGGAACCTGATTATCAACGGGTCTGCCGCCAACCTCAACTCCAGAAAGCTTGACAAAGCCGCTACCTGCACTTTAAGGGTATTAGCGGCCAGGTTCTTATCCGCCCCGGCTTGGAGGAATTCAAGCATTGTATGCAAGATGGGAGCCCGGGTTCCTCGTTCCTGTCCTTCCAGGCGGAAAATTTCTTCCAGACTTTATCATATATGGCGTTTGTTGATTTCTTCCTTCCGTCCAAGATGGTGGCGACCACTCTTTCAGACAGTCCCTTCTCCACTAGCCTGTCCCGTTCAGAAGCCACGCTGCTAGGGACAGCCTTTCTGGGTGAGGATGTAGCACTCCCCCTTGGGCAAGTAAATCGTGTGAAGGTGTATCATCCATGGGTCTGTTAAGCTTAGTTCCCTCAGCCGGGAGAACCATGATCTTTTGGGCCAAAATGGTGCAATCAGGATGACCGTGGCTTGAGAAGACTGGATCTTCTGTACCACCTTTGGTAATAATCTGAACGGAGGAAAGGCATAGAGGAGGTTTCCTTCCCAATGCTGGGCTAGCGCGTCTATCCCTGCACTCCTGGGGTTCTTCTGCAGGCAGAAGTATCTCTCCAGCTTCACATTTTGGCTGTTGACGAAGAGATCCGTAGAGGGGGTGCCCCATCTGGCGCATATTTGATTGAATGCTGGACAACTGAGGCACCATTCTGTCTGGGTGACCTCTTTCCAACTCAACTGGTCCGCCAACTGGTTCAGATTCCCTTTTAGATGCACCGCAGTGATGGACTCTAGGTTCCTCTCTGCACAGGTCAGGAGGGTTCCTGCCAATTCCATCAGCCTCGGGGACCTCGTGCCCCCCTGCCTGTTCAAGTATGCTACTGCCGTTGTGTTGTTGGATAGAATCTGGACTTCTCTCCCCTCTATCCTCTCCTGAAAAGCCGTAAGAGCTTTGAAGATTGCCGACAGCTCCTTGTAGTTCGATGATTTCCTTGAATTTTCTGCATCCCATCTGCCCTGGGCTAGGCAGTCTCCCATATGAGCAACCCACCTGGTCATGCTTGCATCCGTGGTGATCCTCACTGGGCTGGCTTGCTTCCATTTCCTTCCCGCCTCCAAGGTGTGGATGTTCCCCCACCACCTTAGTGATTCCCTCACCTTGTGCGTGAGGCAGATCCTGGAATTCAGACCTGCTTGGCTGCCATCTCAGTGGGAGAGGGTGTGATTCTGTAGTACCCTGGAGTGGAGCTGTGCCCATTGCACCCCTGGCATTGCGGCTGTCATGCTCCCGACTAGCTTCATTGTGGTCCTTACTGTGCAGGTCGACATCCTTTGGAAGGCTCTCGTGTCTTGCTGCAGTTTGAGAGCTTTTTCCGTTGTCAGGTATGAGCAAGCATTTGCGGAGTCCAGGATGTACCCCAAGTACGTGATCCTCCTGGAGGGTACTAGCTGTGATTTTTCCTCGTTCATCAACCACCCCAAGCTCTCTAGAAAAGATATTGTGCGTTCGACATGGGACCTCAGGCCTCTTTCTGTATCTGAAAATAGAAGCAGGTCGTCCAAGTAGGGGATGATATTTATTCCTTCCAGCCTCAAGACTCTTAGGGGTTCCGCCAGGATCTTGGTAAATATCCTTGGAGCTGATGACAGGCCAAAGGGGAGTGCATTGAACTGAAACAGAATCGTTCTTTTTGCGCCTTCCAGCGCAAACCTCAGGAACTTCCTCGATTCCTCCCTTATCGGGACGTGCAGATATGCATCTTTCAAATCTATTGAGGCCATGAATGCTCCTGGCGACAAGAGTTCTTTTACCGTGTATAAGGTCTCCATGCAGAACTTCTTGGGTCTCACGAACTTGTTTACCTTCTTCAGATTTAGTATCATCCTGTAGGTACCGGACGACTTCTTCCTTAGGAAGAAATGGGAGAAGAACCCACTTCCCTTCTCTTCCTCCTCCAGCTGGCAAATCACATTCTGCCTGAGCATCCCTTCCAGGAGGTCCACCAATGCATCTGCCTTCTCCCTGTCCCTTGGCAGGGGTGTTGCGAAGAATCTTTGAGGGGGGGGCCTTAAAAACTCTATTTTGTAACCTCTGCGAACGGCCTCTAGAATGTAAGTGTTCTGGGTGATCTTCAGCCATTGTGTGTGGAAGTGCCCCAGCCTTCCTCCCACCTGGCTTCTCCAGTCACTTGGGCTGGGTCTTGGGTCTATTCTGGTTGGGGTTGAAGAGGAAACCTCCCCTTCCCCTTGACTCGTTCCTGCCCCTCCTTGCGCCCCAGCCTGTGCGCTGGCTTTGAAATCATCGTGTACTGCCTGTTGAGGAGAAACCCCTTTCGTCCTACTTGCCTGCTGGGGACTGGAAAGCTCTTCTTTTTTTTTATCGGCCGACCTTTCCAGGACCGAAGTTAGTTCCGGCCCGAAGAGGAGTTTTCCCTCGAAGGGCAGACCGCAGAGTTTGGACTTAGAGGCAAGGTCCCCCTGCAAAGACTTTAGCTAGATAGCTCTTCTCGCGGAATTTATGAGCGCCGTTGATCTAGCTAAGAATCTGATAGTTTCTGCTGATGCGTCTGCAATAAAAGCCACCGCTTTTTCCAGTACAGGCAGCGACTTCAGGATTTCCTCCGCCGGGGTGCCTTGTTCCAGGTGCGAGCGGAGCTGCCCCAACCATACATCCAAAGTTCTGGAGACACACGTCGTCGCAACTGCTGGCTTGAAATTCACCGCGGATGCTTCCCATGCTCTCCTCAGGAATGTATCCGCTTTCCAGTCCATCCATTGGGTCATTCAGGGACCCGCTGTCCTCGAAGGACAGGTCCATCGCTTTCGAGATTCTAGAAAGGGGGGCATCTGGCTTCGGGCAGATTTCCCACACGGAAGCGTCTTCTTCCTTGAACGGGAATCGCCTCTTAAGGTTCTTGGGAAAGAAAGCCTTTTTCTCCGGCTCTTCCCATTCCCTCCTGATAGTGGACCATAGGGCAGAGTGCACTGGGAATGTGCGGCTGCTCTTTGTAGCCCTGCGTACAGCTGGTCATGGAGAGAGGGGTCCTGCTGTTCCTCCTCCAGATCCAGAGTCTCGTAGATCACTTTCAGAAGGTCTTCTGCCTGAAAAAGGAATCTTTGTGCTTTTGGGTCATGATCCTCGACCTCGTCTTCCTCCGAGTCTGAAGTACTCAATGGTTCGGCTCCCCTTGCGACAGTTACCTGGTCCTTCCTCTTTTTCCCCCCCTGGGCATTGCCTGAAGTGCCCGGTTGGGGCTCGTCCTGGGCCGGTCCCTGCTTCTGCTCCCTAAAGCTCTGAAAAGTCTTGGACATATCTTGCATCATGTTCTGTAAGAAATCCTTAAAGAGGGACCCAGACTCCTTTTTGATAAGCTTATCTATGCAGTCTTGGCAGAGTTGCTTCCGTCAGGAACTCGCCAGCCTCTTTCTGCAAGTGGCGCATTTCTTTTTCAGCTCGCAAGGAGCTTCTCTTTCCCCTCTATCCTCCTCCTGTGGGCCCATCTGGGGACAAGAAGACATAGGTATTCATCAACCGCGGAGGCTCCCCCCCCAGGGATTGCCCCCCGTGCACTCCCCCAACACCCTAAAAAGTCAGCATGTGGGGGGGGGGGGGGAGATGAGTGTGGGGGTGCCCAAGGGTCCCAGAGGGGGGAGGGGGGGAAGGGGGAGGGGGTGAGTGGCGGCCAAATACCTTGCCGCAGGATTCCCCCGGCCCAGACAGATCTGCCTCCATCCTGCCGCGAACTCCTCCTCAGTGCGGCGATTTTTCAGGGTTTGGCGGGCTCCGCCCCCTCCCTGGGATCCCTGCGCGCCGACCTTCCTCTCACGGCCGCAGGTGGAGAAGCGGCCGTGGTGTGGGCTCGTTCCGCGGTCCGCCGCCCATTTCCAACATGGCGGCCGCTGCTCCATGCTTCCTGCGCCGGAAGTGACGCCGTCCCGTGCCCGGAAGTGACGTGTTTGCGGCATCCTGACCCCGACAGCCTCACCCCCTGGCCATGCTGCCGGGATCCTGGAACAGGTAGGACTTACCTCAGCCCCCCCAGGGAAAGGCACCACTGCCCAGGTCGGCGGAGCGGGCTCTACCCCCCTGGAGAGCCCCGCTGGGACCATCCGGGGTCTGTCACCCCCACCCCGAAGGGTCTGTCCATAGGATGAGCCTGGATGAAAACCCCCCCACAAGGTCCCTGCCATCCTTAGAGAAAGGAGGAAGGGGGGGCCTCAGCCAGGGGCCCTCTGTACCTCGCCAGGCAGCCGGGGAAAAAATAACAAACCGGGCGTAGCTCCGTCCTGGCCGGAGGAAACACTAATACTGAGGGCCCACTGGGAGAGAGGATACTTATAAAGGGGAAAAGGTGGAGCGGGTGTTTCCTGGGAGGAGCCCTATCTCTCAAGTGAAGCTGTCCTAGAAGATGACTCAGGAAAATTTTATGTCAATAGCACCTTTAGATATATATTTACCTAGAAAAACGGTGACGTTTTCAATACTTATTTTACCCGATGTACTATTAAAACCTGTTGTTTTTTTTTCAGGATTTGAGTGCAATGACTACACTTCTGCTTCCCCAGAATACCCTGAGAACACGACAGTGTCGTATGTCACGACAACAGACCCTCTCTGCACTCCAATCCCTGCCCATCAGAGCAGATCACATGTAGACAGTTTGCTCACAAAAACAAGGACACGCCCATGAGACACACCCACTATGCAGAAATGCTGCATTGCATGCTGGGAAATGTAGTTTCTTACTTCAATTATAGGGCTTATTTGCAAGGTGAAGCACTAGATTACATTAAGGCAGCACAAATGCTGGTCAGACATTTAGATGTCTATTTTCCAATGATTGCTGATGCATGCATGTTACCCTACGCCTGTTAAGACCTTAAAATGTACTATGAATGCAGTTAGCCAGAAATTAGACCTATGACTACTAATCTCAAGTACGATCCCTATTCTTGCATGAGAGATTTTCCGCAAAAATGTATGGGTGTCAACTATAGGTGAATTCAAATCTAACTGCAGATTTCAGTGAACTTAAGTCATTTGGACCAAGCTGGCATAAACAAATTTACTTCACTTAACAGATGAAGTGGATGTGAGCACTGTATAAACAGGTATGTCGTCTCAGCCACATACAGCACTGTGTTCCAGCAGCTGTCAAATTGGACTGAGTGCTGCTCAGCCATTCACAGGCGGTTGGGTGCCCTCACAGTCTCCACCTCAGCCTGAGGAACCTTTGTATTCATTCATAGTCCCATAGCCTGAACACAGCAACGCATATGTAGCTGATGCTACATACAGTTTATAGAGGTGCTGCATCTGTTAATGATGTAAACAGTACATTTGGACTAGCTTGGTCCAAACTATTCAAAGTTCACTAAAACCTGGAGATCAGCTTTAATCGCTCATCCCCAATAATCACACATTTTATGTTAAGATAAATCATACACAAAAGGTAAGACTTTTATCCTTCTCACCTTAAAAACTTCAAAGAGACGAGAGAACTGCTTTCCAACCAAGACATTGAAAACTTTCCCATCTTCTCCACTAAGACGGCTACAAAGAGGACAAATGTCAAATTATTACACACAAACTGATATACATTACCCTAAATATTTTATTGTGGAATATAATGTTCTACTTGAAGGAATATTCACCACTAAATAGTTCTAAAGATCAGAATGGAAGATTATACACCATGGGGTTGTTTTAGCTGAATTTGCTTGCCAAAGAGGTAAAGCACTCTGGCAGCTGTCCGCTCTAGTGTGAATTCAGCCTGAAAGGGTTTTGTTATATCTGCTTGATAAGTGCAAAAAATACCTGTTGATCTTGTTAGAAATCTCGTGAGCTGATAACTTACTGTGCACTCTGCTAACTATTATCTCTAAGGTGTACAGAAGCACTCCCCTCCGGTATGTACAATAAGAGAAGGACAGCATTCTGTAGTCCTGTCTTGTTTCTGCTGATACAAAAGGAAGAGTAGGCATTGTCATCCTACGGCAGTTTTGTTACTGGAGGATCATCAGGGAAAAAATAAAGGAAGAAAACTAGTGCAGCGACATCTAAGGACTAGAAAGCTGCAATATATTCATTTTTTTGTGGCTTAGATGCACTTTAAGAATAGGCTGTTCAACTAGAAAAGTTGGTATTGAGTGAAAACAGCTCCCCTTGTTCACTAACATTTATTGGCTAGGTATTCCTTAGTAAATCAATTCCTGCATCCACTGCAATATTCTGCACCGCAACAATCTGGAATGTTTCTAGCTCCAAAATGCAATTGTACTCACTTTGCAATTGCAAGATAAGCATCTGTCTGTTCTGTATGTGAGGTAGATGTGTCTTCCAAGGTTTCTAGTAAAGGCAAGAATTGAGCGTTTTCAGGATTAGCAGCCATATTCCCAAAAAACTGCAAAGAAATAAGAAGTCACTTAAAATAATCAGCCCAGTGGTTTGCTACAGTAGGAAATAAATTGTGTTTCTATATCTTACAGTTTTCTTGCTTAGTGCAGCAACTATAGATACAAAACGTTACACTTTTTATCTGCTTGAACACCAGACTGTTTCACCCCCTTCCTGCCCAGGCCATTTTTCAGATTTCAGCGCTGTCGTACTTTGAATGACAATTACTCAGTCATGCAACACTGTACCCATATGAAATTTATATCAATCTGTGAGACAGATAGAGCTTTCTTTTGGTGGTATTAAGTCATTTAGTCACAACTGTTTTTTTTGTTTTGTTTTTTGCGCTATATAAAATGGAAAAAAGTTTTTTGCCATTTCTTCATTTCCTGTCTGTAAAGTTTTGCCAAGAATATTTCTTCATAAATGTGGGCCAAAATACATTCTACTACATACAAACTATGGTATATACTGTATATCCATAAAATGATCAATTCTGATGTACTGACTGCCCAACTCATTTCTTGAGGCCCTAAAATGCTAGGACAGTACAAATACCCCCCAAATTACCCTTTTTTTCATTTTAATTCAGACAGTCCAAGGTATTTAGTAAGAGGCATAGTAACATTTTTGAAGTTGTAATTGTTCAGAAAATGAAAGAAAAAAAAACCATTTCCCCAAGTTGTCATTTTAAAAAGTTTTTTCACATAAGCAGCATGGGCACACTTACAATTACACCTCAACACATTCTGCTTCTCCTCCTTAGTATGGGGATAGCACATGCATGAGACGTTTTCACAACTTACCCACATGGGGGGGGGGGCCCAAAATCAAAGTAGAACCTTCAAGCTTTATAAGGGTGTAAATTAGGCATCTCATTTCCTCACTACCTCTCTCATTTATGTAGGCCCTGGAGCACAAGGACAGCAGAAACGCCCAAACGAATAGGACTGCCTGCATGGGGATGCACAGAACACCTGCTCCCAGTTTGACATCCTTGCAGGTGTACAGCCCCAAATGCAGACAGTGATTTCGGGGACATGCACCTGCACTGATGTTGGATTGGGAAAAGCGGCTGTGTCCATGCAGCTGTTGTGTCCCAATAATCAATGTGACTGCCTGCATGGGATGCACAGAGCACCTGTGCAGGTAAACATGGCCCTTGCACAAGGTATGCATCGATAAGCCCCTTGTGAACAAAACCTTACGTCAACACTGGGGCAGATGTGACATAGCGATGTTCAGGGACACTGACTGGCTGCACTGGTGTGGTAATGGTGTATTTACACTGGGGGGGTTGGGGAATGCTACGGTTGAGTCAAATTTTTACCACCCCTCAACTGTTCCCCCTTAAGCTGGGAGCGCAGCAGTCAGGGAAGTACACATGCTGCAGCAGGAATTTCACCACATTGAGCTCAGCAGGCACTACTAAGGATCACTGTTGTATATAAATGGCAGGACTGTGGTAGTGCAAGGTCGAGTGGCCGGTTATAAACGGCCTCCCCGCCCCCTGCTTTTGCGCGCTCCCTGGGATAGCACAGCACCACGATCCGGTGCCCGCTGTGTCCTCCGGACACAGTGAAACACCGATCGTCATACGGAACCTCTGTGCGAGGTCCCGATCATGTGATCACTGCTTGGCCAATCAGTGATCACATGCAAAGTATTATTACTATACAGTATTTATATAGCGCTAAGAGTTTGCTCAGCGCTGTACATTATAGTGGGGTACAGTAACAATACAATGCGATACACGAGGGGTTCGAGGGCCCTGCTCCTCGGAGCTAACAATCTAGGAGTAAGTAAGATGTCACTTCTGACATCATTGCTTACTACGTGTGAAATCTGTGAATGATCACAGAGATCACATGGTACAAGGCTGTTGTGAACAGCCTTGTACCATGTGACAAGCTGGGACCAATCACAGCTCACACAGTAGTTCTCAATGGATGCAAGAATGTAGTCAGAGAGACGGAGAAATGATTGCTTTTACAGCCTTTATGGGTATAAAAGCAATCAATGTAAACAAAAAAATAAAAAATCATCCCCCACAAGTAGTACAGTGTCACCATGGTGACACTGTACTGCTAGAGTGACAGTATGCAAAAAAAAAAATAAAAAAATGTAAAAAAATTTTTAAAATGATAATTTTTGGTTATAAACTAATTTGGCTTTTTTTTTACTAAAAAGATAACAAAATAAATTTTGGCCAAGATTTATGATGAAATATTTATTTGAAAAATTTTATAAGAAAAACACTCAAAATTTTTGGACTTTTTCATTTACATAGCAAAACAAAAAAAATCCAAGTGGTGAATAAATACCACCAAAATAAAGCTTTATTGGTCTCAAAAAAATGCTAAAAAACATTCATATGGGTACAGTGTTGCATGACCACGCAATTGTCATTCAAAATATGATAGCGCTGAAAGCTGAAAATTGGCCTGGACAGGAAGGGGGCAAAAGTGTCCGGACTTGAAGTGGTTAAATAAAAATGGAGTCTGATATGTACCAGATTCAACCTCTAATAGTATATAAGTCTCTTCTGTCATTCTCAGAGTGGATAAGATATCTTGTTCCTTAACCACATAGCTGGTTATTTATATTTACCACTGCATATTGATATCCAAGAAATTGTCTATTTTAAACTTTACATACTAACTAAATTATACACCACACTTTTGTCAAGGTTTTTTTTTTATCTGATTAATCAAAGCAATAATTGGCCAACTAATCGATTATGAAAACAATCATTAGTAGCAGTCCTATAGGGGTCCCCTTTGTATTGGAGGTGTCAGATATTACCCCGTATCCAGGTACTGGAGGTGTCAGGTGTCCCTACCCCTTGTCCTGGTGTTGGCAGTGTCCCATTTGTCCTTGTATTGGAGGTGTCTCCCTGGTGTTGGGAGGGATCCTAGTATTAGAAGTGTGCCCCTAGTGTTAGGTGTCCCCTCCATCCTAGTACTGGAGGTGTCTCCCTGGTGTTAGAGAGTTCCTGGTATTGGTGGTGTACCACCTTCCCCCATCCAGGTATTGGTGGGGAACCTCCCACCCAAGAAATGGCAGTGTCTCTGTGATATTTAAAATGCCGCCCCCTCCCCCATTCCATTACTGGATGTATCAGATGCCCCCGTCCCAATAATGGTGGTATCCCCCTGGTATTAGAGTTATCACTTTTCTACCCTGCCCCAGTATTGGAGGTGTCCCCTCCATCACAGTACTGGAAGTGTTGTCTCCCTGGTGTTGAATGTTCCTCCACCTCCCCACCATTGCAGTATTAAGAGACGTCAGGTCCCCCTCCACCCTGGTATTGGAGATGTTATCCTTGTCCTATTATCTCAGGTGTCCAATATCGCCCCCGTGTACTGGAGGGGATCTGCCCCCTGTCCTGGTTGTGAAGGTGTCAAGTGTCCCCCCCATCCTGGTGTACTGGAGAGGTGGCCCCTGGAATTGGATGTGTCCTGGTATTAGAGCTGTCAGATGTTCCATGTCCCCCCCCCCCCCCTTCCCAGTTTTGAAGGTGTCCCCTCTTTCCCCATATTGAAGGTATCCCCTCTGTCCTGGATTTGGCAGTGTCCACCCCTTTTGCAGCATTGGAGGTGGCCGCTGCCCCCCCCAGTACTGGAGTGGCCCCTGGTATTAAAGGTGCCCCCCCCAGCCCCAGTGCTGGAGGTATCCCCCCTGCTGGAGGTGTCAGGTGCCACCCCTGCCCCAGTGCTGGAGATGTCCCCACTTTCCGAGTATTGGAGGTGTCCCCCCTGCCCCTGTGCTGGAGGTATTCCCCATGATGGAGGTGTCAGGTGCCCCCCCTGCCACAGTGCTGGAGATTTCCCCACTATCCGAGTATTGGAGGTGTCCCCCCTGCCCCAGTGCTGGAGGTGTCCCCACTGTCCGAGTATTGGAGGTGTTCCCCTGCCCCAGTGCTGGAGGTGTGCCACCTGCCCCAGTGCTGGAGGTAACCCCCCTGCCCCAGTGCTGGAGGTGTCCCCACTGAACGAGTATTGGAGGTGTCCCCCCTGCCCCAGTGCTGGAGGTGTCCCCACTGTCCGAGTATTGGAGGTGTCCCCTATGCTCCAGTGCTGGAGGTGTCCCCACTGTCCGAGTATTGGAGGTGTCCCCCCTGCCCCAGTGCTGGAGGTGTCCCCACTGACCCAGTGCTGGAGGTGTCCCCACTGTCCGAGTATTGGAGGTGCCCCCCCTGCCCCAGTGCTGGAGGTGTCCCCACTGTCCGAGTATTGGAGGTGTCCCCCCTGCCACAGTGCTGGAGGTGTCCCGCGCTCTTTGGCTGCAGCTCATGGCCGGTCAGTTTGCCATTAATCTGGACCAGATACTAGGCTCGTACCCCATATTCAGGGCTTTGCACTCCTGTATCTCTGCGGAGCCTCCGACATCAGAGTGGAGTTTATCCCCTGTTTCAGGGCCTCTCACACTTGTCTTGTAGAGCCTCCAACATTAGCGAGGAGTTCATCCCCTATTTCAGGGCCTAGGACGCTACTGTCTAGGACACTGGTGCTGAGCTGGTTCCCTGTCTCAGACATTGGCTTTGGTACCAAGCTCTCCTCCTCTCTACAACAGATTATCCAGAGAAACATCCAACCTTTAGAGAACCTCTAGAGGCTACAGGCGAAAGCTTGACTTTCACCTTCAAGAAATCCCAACAAGTAGCCCAAAGAGGACTCTGTCAGAGCTCCACTAGGGCCTACAGTGCAACCGTTGTCACATTTGTAAAATGGCACCTTTGTGCTCCACACAGACATGGGAAGATCCAGGAACAACCCTCTGCACACTGCTATATATCCTTTCCAGCAAACTTTGCCATAAACATTGAGATTTTTAGTTCACACATATTGCAATACATGTTTAACCTGGCCAACTGCGTCAAACTAAACCTTTCTGGCCAAACCCTACTCTACCAAAAGCAAATGCTACTGTGGACACAATGCCAACATGGGGCAAAAAGACACAAAGTGGGGGGAGAGCTGCTAGGTTAAAACCTGGCTACTGACCTTCAAAGCTCTAGAGGATGTGAGAAACATGCTTCACTAGGGCATCCCGCGCTCTTTGGCTGCAGCTCATGGCCGGTCAGTTTGCCATTAATCTGGACCAGATACTAGGCTCGTACCCCATATTCAGGGCTTTGCACTCCTGTGTCTCTGCGGAGCCTCCGACATCAGAGTGGAGTTTATCCCCTGTTTCAGGGCCTCTCACACTTGTCTTGTAGAGCCTCCAACATTAGCGAGGAGTTTATCCCCTATTTCAGGGCCTCGGACGCTACTGTCTAGGACACTGGTGCTGAGCTGGTTCCCTGTCTCAGACATTGGCTTTGGTACCAAGCTCTCCTCCTCTCTACAACAGATTATCCAGAGAAACATCCAACCTTTAGAGAACCTCTAGAGGCTACAGGCGAAAGCTTGACTTTCACCTTCAAGAAATCCCAACAAGTAGCCCAAAGAGGACTCTGTCAGAGCTCCACTAGGGCCTACAGTGCAACCGTTGTCACATTTGTAAAATGGCACCTTTGTGCTCCACACAGACATGGGAAGATCCAGGAACAACCCTCTGCACACTGCTATATATCCTTTCCAGCAAACTTTGCCATAAACATTGAGATTTTTAGTTCACACATATTGCAATACATGTTTAAGCTGGCCAACTGCGTCAAACTAAACCTTTCTGGCCAAACCCTACTCTACCAAAAGCAAATGCTACTGTGGACACAATGCCAACATGGGGCAAAAAGACACAAAATTGGGGGAGAGCTGCTAGGTTAAAACCTGGCTACTGACCTTCAAAGCTCTAGAGGATGTGAGAAGCATGCTTCACTAGGGCATCCCGCGCTCTTTGGCTGCAGCTCATGGCCGGTCAGTTTGCCATTAATCTGGACCAGATACTAGGCTCGTACCCCATATTCAGGGCTTTGCACTCCTGTGTCTCTGCGGAGCCTCCGACATCAGAGTGGAGTTTATCCCCTGTTTCAGGGCCTCTCACACTTGTCTTGTAGAGCCTCCAACATTAGCGTGGAGTTCATCCCCTATTTCAGGGCCTCGGACGCTACTGTCTAGGACACTGGTGCTGAGCTGGTTCCCTGTCTCAGACATTGGCTTTGGTACCAAGCTCTCCTCCTCTCTACAACAGATTATCCAGAGAAACATCCAACCTTTAGAGAACCTCTAGAGGCTACAGGCGAAAGCTTGACTTTCACCTTCAAGAAATCCCAACAAGTAGCCCAAAGAGGACTCTGTCAGAGCTCCACTAGGGCCTAAAGTGCAACCGTTGTCACATTTGTAAAATGGCACCTTTGTGCTCCACACAGACATGGGAAGATCCAGGAACAACCCTCTGCACACTGCTATATATCCTTTCCAGCAAACTTTGCCATAAACATTGAGATTTTTAGTTCACACATATTGCAATACATGTTTAAGCTGGCCAACTGCGTCAAACTAAACCTTTCTGGCCAAACCCTACTCTACCAAAAGCAAATGCTACTGTGGACACAATGCCAACATGGGGCAAAAAGACACAAAGTGGGGGGAGAGCTGCTAGGTTAAAACCTGGCTACTGACCTTCAAAGCTCTAGAGGATGTGAGAAACATGCTTCACTAGGGCATCCCGCGCTCTTTGGCTGCAGCTCATGGCCGGTCAGTTTGCCATTAATTTGGACCAGATACTAGGCTCGTACCCCATATTCAGGGCTTTGCACTCCTGTGTCTCTGCGGAGCCTCCGACATCAGAGTGGAGTTTATCCCCTGTTTCAGGGCCTCTCACACTTGTCTTGTAGAGCCTCCAACATTAGCGAGGAGTTTATCCCCTATTTCAGGGCCTCGGACGCTACTGTCTAGGACACTGGTGCTGAGCTGGTTCCCTGTCTCAGACATTGGCTTTGGTACCAAGCTCTCCTCCTCTCTACAACAGATTATCCAGAGAAACATCCAACCTTTAGAGAACCTCTAGAGGCTACAGGCGAAAGCTTGACTTTCACCTTCAAGAAATCCCAACAAGTAGCCCAAAGAGGACTCTGTCAGAGCTCCACTAGGGCCTACAGTGCAACCGTTGTCACATTTGTAAAATGGCACCTTTGTGCTCCACACAGACATGGGAAGATCCAGGAACAACCCTCTGCACACTGCTATATATCCTTTCCAGCAAACTTTGCCATAAACATTGAGATTTTTAGTTCACACATATTGCAATACATGTTTAAGCTGGCCAACTGCGTCAAACTAAACCTTTCTGGCAAAACCCTACTCTACCAAAAGCAAATGCTACTGTGGACACAATGCCAACATGGGGCAAAAAGACACAAAGTGGGGGGAGAGCTGCTAGGTTAAAACCTGGCTACTGACCTTCAAAGCTCTAGAGGATGTGAGAAGCATGCTTCACTAGGGCATCCCGCGCTCTTTGGCTGCAGCTCATGGCCGGTCAGTTTGCCATTAATCTGGACCAGATACTAGGCTCGTACCCCATATTCAGGGCTTTGCACTCCTGTGTCTCTGCGGAGCCTCCGACATCAGAGTGGAGTTTATCCCCTGTTTCAGGGCCTCTCACACTTGTCTTGTAGAGCCTCCAACATTAGCGAGGAGTTCATCCCCTATTTCAGGGCCTAGGACGCTACTGTCTAGGACACTGGTGCTGAGCTGGTTCCCTGTCTCAGACATTGGCTTTGGTACCAAGCTCTCCTCCTCTCTACAACAGATTATCCAGAGAAACATCCAACCTTTAGAGAACCTCTAGAGGCTACAGGCGAAAGCTTGACTTTCACCTTCAAGAAATCCCAACAAGTAGCCCAAAGAGGACTCTGTCAGAGCTCCACTAGGGCCTAAAGTGCAACCGTTGTCACATTTGTAAAATGGCACCTTTGTGCTCCACACAGACATGGGAAGATCCAGGAACAACCCTCTGCACACTGCTATATATCCTTTCCAGCAAACTTTGCCATAAACATTGAGATTTTTAGTTCACACATATTGCAATACATGTTTAAGCTGGCCAACTGCGTCAAACTAAACCTTTCTGGCCAAACCCTACTCTACCAAAAGCAAATGCTACTGTGGACACAATGCCAACATGGGGCAAAAAGACACAAAGTGGGGGGAGAGCTGCTAGGTTAAAACCTGGCTACTGACCTTCAAAGCTCTAGAGGATGTGAGAAGCATGCTTCACTAGGGCATCCCGCGCTCTTTGGCTGCAGCTCATGGCCGGTCAGTTTGCCATTAATCTGGACCAGATACTAGGCTCGTACCCCATATTCAGGGCTTTGCACTCCTGTGTCTCTGCGGAGCCTCCGACATCAGAGTGGAGTTTATCCCCTGTTTCAGGGCCTCTCACACTTGTCTTGTAGAGCCTCCAACATTAGCGAGGAGTTCATCCCCTATTTCAGGGCCTCGGACGCTACTGTCTAGGACACTGGTGCTGAGCTGGTTCCCTGTCTCAGACATTGGCTTTGGTACCAAGCTCTCCTCCTCTCTACAACAGATTATCCAGAGAAACATCCAACCTTTAGAGAACCTCTAGAGGCTACAGGCGAAAGCTTGACTTTCACCTTCAAGAAATCCCAACAAGTAGCCCAAAGAGGACTCTGTCAGAGCTCCACTAGGGCCTACAGTGCAACCGTTGTCACATTTGTAAAATGGCACCTTTGTGCTCCACACAGACATGGGAAGATCCAGGAACAACCCTCTGCACACTGCTATATATCCTTTCCAGCAAACTTTGCCATAAACATTGAGATTTTTAGTTCACACATATTGCAATACATGTTTAAGCTGGCCAACTGCGTCAAACTAAACCTTTCTGGCCAAACCCTACTCTACCAAAAGCAAATGCTACTGTGGACACAATGCCAACATGGGGCAAAAAGACACAAAGTGGGGGGAGAGCTGCTAGGTTAAAACCTGGCTACTGACCTTCAAAGCTCTAGAGGATGTGAGAAGCATGCTTCACTAGGGCATCCCGCGCTCTTTGGCTGCAGCTCATGGCCGGTCAGTTTGCCATTAATCTGGACCAGATACTAGGCTCGTACCCCATATTCAGGGCTTTGCACTCCTGTGTCTCTGCGGAGCCTCCGACATCAGAGTGGAGTTTATCCCCTGTTTCAGGGCCTCTCACACTTGTCTTGTAGAGCCTCCAACATTAGCGAGGAGTTCATCCCCTATTTCAGGGCCTCGGACGCTACTGTCTAGGACACTGGTGCTGAGCTGGTTCCCTGTCTCAGACATTGGCTTTGGTACCAAGCTCTCCTCCTCTCTACAACAGATTATCCAGAGAAACATCCAACCTTTAGAGAACCTCTAGAGGCTACAGGCGAAAGCTTGACTTTCACCTTCAAGAAATCCCAACAAGTAGCCCAAAGAGGACTCTGTCAGAGCTCCACTAGGGCCTACAGTGCAACCGTTGTCACATTTGTAAAATGGCACCTTTGTGCTCCACACAGACATGGGAAGATCCAGGAACAACCCTCTGCACACTGCTATATATCCTTTCCAGCAAACTTTGCCATAAACATTGAGATTTTTAGTTCACACATATTGCAATACATGTTTAAGCTGGCCAACTGCGTCAAACTAAACATTAAGGCAGCACAAATGCTGGTCAGACATTTAGATGTCTATTTTCCAATGATTGCTGATGCATGCATGTTACCCTACGCCTGTTAAGACCTTAAAATGTACTATGAATGCAGTTAGCCAGAAATTAAACCTATGACTACCAATCTCAAGTACGATCCCTATTCTTGCATGAGAGATTTTCCGAAAAAATGTATGGGTATCAACTGTAGGTGAATTCAAATCTAACTGCAGAATTCTGCGAACTTAAGTAATTTGGACCAAGCTGGCATAAACAAATTTACTTCACTTAACAGATGAAGTGGATGTGAGCGCTATATAAACAGGTATGTCGTCTCAGCCACATACAGCACTGTGTTCCAGCAGCTGTCAAATTGGATTGAGTGCTGCTCAGCCATTCACAGGCGGTTGGGTGCCCTCACAGTCTCCACCTCAGCCTGAGGAACCTTTGTATTCATTCATAGTCCCATAGCCTGAACACAGCAACGCATATGTAGCTGATGCTACATACAGTTTATAGAGGTGCTGCATCTGTTAATGATGTAAACAGTACATTTGGACTAGCTTGGTCCAAACTATTCAAAGTTCGCTAAAACCTGGAGATCAGCTTTAATCGCTCATCCCCAATAATCACACATTTTATGTTAAGATAAATCATACACAAAAGGTAAGACTTTTATCCTTCTCACCTTAAAAACTTCAAAGAGACGAGAGAACTGCTTTCCAACCAAGACATTGAAAACTTTCCCATCTTCTCCACTAAGACGGCTACAAAGGAGGACAAATGTCAAATTATTACACACAAACTGATATACATTACCCTAAATATTTTATTGTGGAATATAATTTCTACTTGAAGGAATATTCACCACTAAATAGTTCTAAAGATCAGAATGGAAGATTATACACCATGGGGTTGTTTTAGCTGAATTTGCTTGCCAAAGAGGTAAAGCACTCTGGCAGCTGTCCGCTCTAGTGTGAATTCAGCCTGAAAGGGTTTTGTTATATCTGCTTGATAAGTGCAAAAAATACCTGTTGATCTTGTTAGAAATCTCGTGAGCTGATAACTTACTGTGCACTCTGCTAACTATTATCTCTAAGGTGTACAGAAGCACTCCCCTCCGGTATGTACAATAAGAGAAGGACAGCATTCTGTTGTCCTGTCTTGTTTCTGCTGATACAAAAGGAAGAGTAGGCATTGTCATCCTACGGCAGTTTTGTTACTGGAGGATCATCAGGGGAAAAAATAAAGGAAGAAAACTAGTGCAGCCACCACATCTAAGGACTAGAAAGCTGCAATATATTCATTTTTTTGTGGCTTAGATGCACTTTAAGAATAGGCTGTTCAACTAGAAAAGTTGGTATTGAGTGAAAACAGCTCCCCTTGTTCACTAACATTTATTGGCTAGGTATTCCTTAGTAAATCAATTCCTGCATCCACTGCAATATTCTGCACCGCAACAATCTGGAATGTTTCTAGCTCCAAAATGCAATTGTACTCACTTTGCAATTGCAAGATAAGCATCTGTCTGTTCTGTATGTGAGGTAGATGTGTCTTCCAAGGTTTCTAGTAAAGGCAAGAGTTGAGCGTTTTCAGGATTAGCAGCCATATTCCCAAAAAACTGCAAAGAAATAAGAAGTCACTTAAAATAATCAGCCCAGTGGTTTGCTACAGTAGGAAATAAATTGTGTTTCTATATCTTACAGTTTTCTTGCTTAGTGCAGCAACTATAGATACAAAACGTTACACTTTTTATCTGCTTGAACACCAGACTGTTTCACCCCCTTCCTGCCCAGGCCATTTTTCAGATTTCAGCGCTGTCGTACTTTGAATGACAATTACTCAGTCATGCAACACTGTACCCATATGAAATTTATATCAATCTGTGAGACAGATAGAGCTTTCTTTTGGTGGTATTAAGTCATTTAGTCACAACTGTTTTTTTTGTTTTGTTTTTTGCACTATATAAAATGGAAAAACGTTTTGCCATTTCTTCATTTCCGGTCTGTAAAGTTTTGCCAATAATATTTCTTCATAAATGTGGGCCAAAATACATTCTACTACATACAAACTATGGTATATACTGTATATCCATAAAATGATCAATTCTGATGTACTGACTGCCCAACTCATTTCTTGAGGCCCTAAAATGCTAGGACAGTACAAATACCCCCCAAATTACCCTTTTTTTTTAATTTTAAATCAGACAGTCCAAGGTATTTAGTAAGAGGCATAGTAACATTTTTGAAGTTGTAATTGTTCAGAAAATGAAAGAAAAAAAACAAAACAAAACAAAAAAAAAAAACATTTCCCCAAGTTGTCATTTTAAAAAGTTTTTTCACATAAGCAGCATGGGCACACTTACAATTACACCTCAACACATTCTGCTTCTCCTCCTTAGTATGGGGATAGCACATGCATGAGACGTTTTCACAACTTACCCACATGGGGGGGGGGGGGGGGGGGGGCCCAAAATCAAAGTAGAACCTTCAAGCTTTATAAGGGTGTAAATTAGGCATCTCATTTCCTCACTACCTCTCTCATTTATGTAGGCCCTGGAGCACAAGGACAGCAGGAACGCCCAAACGAATAGGACTGCCTGCATGGGGATGCACAGAACTCCTGCCCCCAGTCTGACATCCTTGCAGGTGTACAGCCCCAAATGCAGACAGTGATTTCGGGGACATGCACCTGCACTGATGTTGGATTGGGAAAAGCGGCTGTGTCCATGCAGCTGTTGTGTCCCAATAATCAATGTGACTGCCTGCATGGGATGCACAGAGCACCTGTGCAGGTAAACATGGCCCTTGCACAAGGTATGCATCGATAAGCCCCTTGTGAACAAAACCTTACGTCAACACTGGGGCAGATGTGACATAGCGATGTTCAGGGACACTGACTGGCTGCACTGGTGTGGTAATGGTGTATTTACACTGGGGGGGTTGGGGAATGCTACGGTTGAGTCAAATTTTTACCACCCCTCAACTGTTCCCCCTTTAGCTGGGAGGGCAGCAGTCAGGGAAGTACACATGCTGCAGCAGGAATTTCACCACATTGAGCTCAGCAGGCACTACTAAGGATCACTGTTGTATATAAATGGCCGGACTGTGGCAGTGCAAGGTCGAGTGGCCGGTTATAAACGGCCTCCCCGCCCCCTGCTTTTGCGCGCTCCCTGGGATCGCACAGCACCACGATCCGGTGCCCGCTGTGTCCTCCGGACACAGTGAAACACCGATCGTCATACAGAACCTCTGTGTGAGGTCCCAATCATGTGATCACTGATTGGCCAATCAGTGATCACATGCAAAGAATTATTACTATACAGTATTTATATAGCGCTAAGAGTTTGCTCAGCGCTGTACATTTTAGTGGGGTACAGTAACAATACAATACACGAGGGGTTCGAGGGCACTGCTCCACGGAGCTAACAATCTAGGAGTAAGTAAGATGTCACTTCTGACATCATTGCTTACTACGTGTGAAATCTGTGAATTATCACAGAGATCACATGGTACAAGGCTGTTGTGAACAGCCTTGTACCATGTGACAAGCTGGGACCAATCACAGCTCACACAGTAGTTCTCAATGGATGCAAGAATGTAGTCAGAGAGAAGGAGAAATGATTGCTTTTACAGCCTTTATGGGTATAAAAGCAATCAGTGTAAACAAGAAAATAAAAAATCATCCCCCACAAGTAGTACAGTGTCACCATGGTGACACTGTACTGCTAGAGTGACAGTATGTAAAAAAAAAAAAAATAATAAAATGTAAAAATTTTTTAAAATGATAATTTTTGGTTATAAACTAATTTGGCATTTTTTTTTACTAAAAAGATAACAAAATAAATTTTGGCCAAGATTTATGATGAAATATTTATTTGAAAAATTTTATAAGAAAAACACTCAAAATTTGTGGACTTTTTCATTTACATAGCAAAACAAAAAAAATCCCAGTGGTGAATAAATACCACCAAAATAAAGCTTTATTGGTCTCAAAAAAATGCTAAAAAACATTCATATGGGTACAGTGTTGCATGACCACGCAATTGTCATTCAAAATATGATAGCGCTGAAAGCTGAAAATTGGCCTGGACAGGAAGGAGGCAAAAGTGTCCGGACTTGAAGTGGTTAAATAAAAATGGAGTCTGATATGTACCAGATTCAACCTCTAATAGTATATAAGTCTCTTCTGTCATTCTCAGAGTGGATAAGATATCTTGTTCCTTAACCACATAGCTGGTTATTTATATTTACCACTGCATATTGATATCCAAGAAATTGTCTATTTTAAACTTTACATACTAACTAAATTATACACCACACTTTTGTCAAGGTTTTTTTTTTATCTGATTAATCAAAGCAATAATTGGCCAACTAATCGATTATGAAAACAATCATTAGTAGCAGTCCTATAGGGGTCCCCTTTGTATTGGAGATGTCAGATATTACCCCGTATCCAGGTACTGGAGGTGTCAGGTGTCCCTACCCCTTGTCCTGGTGTTGGCAGTGTCCCATTTGTCCTTGTATTGGAGGTGTCTCCCTGGTGTTGGGAGGGATCCTAGTATTAGAAGTGTGCCCCTAGTGTTAGGTGTCCCCTCCATCCTAGTACTGGAGGTGTCTCCCTGGTGTTAGAGAGTTCCTGGTATTGGTGGTGTACCCCCATCCAGGTATTGGTGGGGAACCTCCCACCCAAGAAATGGCAGTGTCTCTGTGATATTTAAAATACCGCCCCCTCCCCCATTCCATTACTGGATGTATCAGATGCCCCCGTCCCAATAATGGTGGTATCCCCCTGGTATTAGAGTTATCACTTTTCTACCCTGCCCCAGTATTGGAGGTGTCCCCTCCATCCCAGTACTGGAAGTGTTGTCTCCCTGGTGTTGGATGTTCCTCCACCTCCCCACCATTGCAGTATTAAGAGAAGTCAGGTCCCCCTCCACCCTGGTATTGGAGATGTTCTCCTTGTCCTATTATCTCAGGTGTCCAATATCGCCCCCGTGTACTGGAGGGGACCTGCCTCCTGTACTGGTTGTGAAGGTGTCAAGTGTCCCCCCCATCCTGGTGTACTGGAGAGGTGGCCCCTGGTATTGGATGTGTCCTGGTATTAGAGCTGTCAGATGTTCCATGTCCCCCCCCCCTTCCCAGTTTTGAAGATGTCCCCTCTTTCCCCATATTGAAGGTATCCCCTCTGTCCTGGATTTGGCAGTGTCCACCCCTTTTGCAGCATTGGAGGTGGCCGCTGCCCCCCCCCCCCCAGTACTGGAGTGGCCCCTGGTTTTAAAGGTAGCCCCCCCAGCCCCAGTGCTGGAGGTATCCCCCCTGCTGGAGGTGTCAGGTGCCCCCCCCTGCCCCAGTGCTGTAGATTTCCCCACTGTCCGAGTTTTGGAGGTGTCCCCCCTGCCCCAGTGCTGGAGGTATCCCCCATGCTGAAGGTGTCCCCCCTGCCCCAGTGCTGGAGGTGTCCCCACTGTCCAAGTATTGGAGGTGCCCCCTCTGTCCCAGTGCTGGAGGTGTCCCCACTGTCCGAGTATTGGAGGTGTCCCCCCTGCCCCAGTGCTGGAGGTGTCCCCCCTGCCCCAGTGCTGGAGGTGTCCCCACTGTCCGAGTATTGGAGGTGTCCCCCCTGCCCCAACGCTGGAGGTGTCCCCCCTGCCCCAGTGCTGGTTGTGTGCCCACTGTCCGAGTATTGGAGGTGTCCCCCCTGCCCCAGTGCTGCAGGTGTCCCCACTGTCCGAGTATTGGAGGTGTCCCCCCTGCCCCAGTGCTGGAGGTGTCCCCCCTGCCCCAGTACTGGAGGTGTCCCCCCTGCACCAGTGCTGGAGGTGTCCCGCGCTCTTTGGCTGCAGCTCATGGCCGCTCAGTTTGCCATTAATCTGGACCAGATACTAGGCTCGTACCCCATATTCAGGGCTTTGCACTCCTGTGTCTCTGCGGAGCCTCCGACATCAGAGTGGAGTTTATCCCCTGTTTCAGGGCCTCTCACACTTGTCTTGTAGAGCCTCCAACATTAGCGAGGAGTTTATCCCCTATTTCAGGGCCTCGGACGCTACTGTCTAGGACACTGGTGCTGAGCTGGTTCCCTGTCTCAGACATTGGCTTTGGTACCAAGCTCTCCTCCTCTCTACAACAGATTATCCAGAGAAACATCCAACCTTTAGAGAACCTCTAGAGGCTACAGGCGAAAGCTTGACTTTCACCTTCAAGAAATCCCAACAAGTAGCCCAAAGAGGACTCTGTCAGAGCTCCACTAGGGCCTACAGTGCAACCGTTGTCACATTTGTAAAATGGCACCTTTGTGCTCCACACAGACATGGGAAGATCCAGGAACAACCCTCTGCACACTGCTATATATCCTTTCCAGCAAACTTTGCCATAAACATTGAGATTTTTAGTTCACACATATTGCAATACATGTTTAAGCTGGCCAACTGCGTCAAACTAAACCTTTCTGGCCAAACCCTACTCTACCAAAAGCAAATGCTACTGTGGACACAATGCCAACATGGGGCAAAAAGACACAAAGTGGGGGGAGAGCTGCTAGGTTAAAACCTGGCTACTGACCTTCAAAGCTCTAGAGGATGTGAGAAGCATGCTTCACTAGGGCATCCCGCGCTCTTTGGCTGCAGCTCATGGCCGGTCAGTTTGCCATTAATCTGGACCAGATACTAGGCTCGTACCCCATATTCAGGGCTTTGCACTCCTGTGTCTCTGCGGAGCCTCCGACATCAGAGTGGAGTTTATCCCCTGTTTCAGGGCCTCTCACACTTGTCTTGTAGAGCCTCCAACATTAGCGAGGAGTTCATCCCCTATTTCAGGGCCTCGGACGCTACTGTCTAGGACACTGGTGCTGAGCTGGTTCCCTGTCTCAGACATTGGCTTTGGTACCAAGCTCTCCTCCTCTCTACAACAGATTATCCAGAGAAACATCCAACCTTTAGAGAACCTCTAGAGGCTACAGGCGAAAGCTTGACTTTCACCTTCAAGAAATCCCAACAAGTAGCCCAAAGAGGACTCTGTCAGAGCTCCACTAGGGCCTACAGTGCAACCGTTGTCACATTTGTAAAATGGCACCTTTGTGCTCCACACAGACATGGGAAGATCCAGGAACAACCCTCTGCACACTGCTATATATCCTTTCCAGCAAACTTTGCCATAAACATTGAGATTTTTAGTTCACACATATTGCAATACATGTTTAAGCTGGCCAACTGCGTCAAAGTAAACCTTTCTGGCCAAACCCTACTCTACCAAAAGCAAATGCTACTGTGGACACAATGCCAACATGGGGCAAAAAGACACAAAGTGGGGGGAGAGCTGCTAGGTTAAAACCTGGCTACTGACCTTCAAAGCTCTAGAGGATGTGAGAAGCATGCTTCACTAGGGCATCCCGCGCTCTTTGGCTGCAGCTCATGGCCGGTCAGTTTGCCATTAATCTGGACCAGATACTAGGCTCGTACCCCATATTCAGGGCTTTGCACTCCTGTGTCTCTGCGGAGCCTCCGACATCAGAGTGGAGTTTATCCCCTGTTTCAGGGCCTCTCACACTTGTCTTGTAGAGCCTCCAACATTAGCGAGGAGTTCATCCCCTATTTCAGGGCCTCGGACGCTACTGTCTAGGACACTGGTGCTGAGCTGGTTCCCTGTCTCAGACATTGGCTTTGGTACCAAGCTCTCCTCCTCTCTACAACAGATTATCCAGAGAAACATCCAACCTTTAGAGAACCTCTAGAGGCTACAGGCGAAAGCTTGACTTTCACCTTCAAGAAATCCCAACAAGTAGCCCAAAGAGGACTCTGTCAGAGCTCCACTAGGGCCTACAGTGCAACCGTTGTCACATTTGTAAAATGGCACCTTTGTGCTCCACACAGACATGGGAAGATCCAGGAACAACCCTCTGCACACTGCTATATATCCTTTCCAGCAAACTTTGCCATAAACATTGAGATTTTTAGTTCACACATATTGCAATACATGTTTAAGCTGGCCAACTGCGTCAAACTAAACCTTTCTGGCCAAACCCTACTCTACCAAAAGCAAATGCTACTGTGGACACAATGCCAACATGGGGCAAAAAGACACAAAGTGGGGGGAGAGCTGCTAGGTTAAAACCTGGCTACTGACCTTCAAAGCTCTAGAGGATATGAGAAGCATGCTTCACTAGGGCATCCCGCGCTCTTTGGCTGCAGCTCATGGCCGGTCAGTTTGCCATTAATCTGGACCAGATACTAGGCTCGTACCCCATATTCAGGGCTTTGCACTCCTGTGTCTCTGCGGAGCCTCCGACATCAGAGTGGAGTTTATCCCCTGTTTCAGGGCCTCTCACACTTGTCTTGTAGAGCCTCCAACATTAGCGAGGAGTTTATCCCCTATTTCAGGGCCTCGGACGCTACTGTCTAGGACACTGGTGCTGAGCTGGTTCCCTGTCTCAGACATTGGCTTTGGTACCAAGCTCTCCTCCTCTCTACAACAGATTATCCAGAGAAACATCCAACCTTTAGAGAACCTCTAGAGGCTACAGGCGAAAGCTTGACTTTCACCTTCAAGAAATCCCAACAAGTAGCCCAAAGAGGACTCTGTCAGAGCTCCACTAGGGCCTACAGTGCAACCGTTGTCACATTTGTAAAATGGCACCTTTGTGCTCCACACAGACATGGGAAGATCCAGGAACAACCCTCTGCACACTGATATATATCCTTTCCAGCAAACTTTGCCATAAACATTGAGATTTTTAGTTCACACATATTGCAATACATGTTTAAGCTGGCCAACTGCGTCAAAGTAAACCTTTCTGGCCAAACCCTACTCTACCAAAAGCAAATGCTACTGTGGACACAATGCCAACATGGGGCAAAAAGACACAAAGTGGGGGGAGAGCTGCTAGGTTAAAACCTGGCTACTGACCTTCAAAGCTCTAGAGGATGTGAGAAGCATGCTTCACTAGGGCATCCCGCGCTCTTTGGCTGCAGCTCATGGCCGCTCAGTTTGCCATTAATCTGGACCAGATACTAGGCTCGTACCCCATATTCAGGGCTTTGCACTCCTGTGTCTCTGCGGAGCCTCCGACATCAGAGTGGAGTTTATCCCCTGTTTCAGGGCCTCTCACACTTGTCTTGTAGAGCCTCCAACATTAGCGAGGAGTTCATCCCCTATTTCAGGGCCTAGGACGCTACTGTCTAGGACACTGGTGCTGAGCTGGTTCCCTGTCTCAGACATTGGCTTTGGTACCAAGCTCTCCTCCTCTCTACAACAGATTATCCAGAGAAACATCCAACCTTTAGAGAACCTCTAGAGGCTACAGGCGAAAGCTTGACTTTCACCTTCAAGAAATCCCAACAAGTAGCCCAAAGAGGACTCTGTCAGAGCTCCACTAGGGCCTACAGTGCAACCGTTGTCACATTTGTAAAATGGCACCTTTGTGCTCCACACAGACATGGGAAGATCCAGGAACAACCCTCTGCACACTGCTATATATCCTTTCCAGCAAACTTTGCCATAAACATTGAGATTTTTAGTTCACACATATTGCAATACATGTTTAAGCTGGCCAACTGCGTCAAACTAAACCTTTCTGGCCAAACCCTACTCTACCAAAAGCAAATGCTACTGTGGACACAATGCCAACATGGGGCAAAAAGACACAAAGTGGGGGGAGAGCTGCTAGGTTAAAACCTGGCTACTGACCTTCAAAGCTCTAGAGGATGTGAGAAGCATGCTTCACTAGGGCATCCCGCGCTCTTTGGCTGCAGCTCATGGCCGGTCAGTTTGCCATTAATCTGGACCAGATACTAGGCTCGTACCCCATATTCAGGGCTTTGCACTCCTGTGTCTCTGCGGAGCCTCCGACATCAGAGTGGAGTTTATCCCCTGTTTCAGGGCCTCTCACACTTGTCTTGTAGAGCCTCCAACATTAGCGAGGAGTTCATCCCCTATTTCAGGGCCTCGGACGCTACTGTCTAGGACACTGGTGCTGAGCTGGTTCCCTGTCTCAGACATTGGCTTTGGTACCAAGCTCTCCTCCTCTCTACAACAGATTATCCAGAGAAACATCCAACCTTTAGAGAACCTCTAGAGGCTACAGGCGAAAGCTTGACTTTCACCTTCAAGAAATCCCAACAAGTAGCCCAAAGAGGACTCTGTCAGAGCTCCACTAGGGCCTACAGTGCAACCGTTGTCACATTTGTAAAATGGCACCTTTGTGCTCCACACAGACATGGGAAGATCCAGGAACAACCCTCTGCACACTGCTATATATCCTTTCCAGCAAACTTTGCCATAAACATTGAGATTTTTAGTTCACACATATTGCAATACATGTTTAAGCTGGCCAACTGCGTCAAACTAAACCTTTCTGGCCAAACCCTACTCTACCAAAAGCAAATGCTACTGTGGACACAATGCCAACATGGGGCAAAAAGACACAAAGTGGGGGGAGAGCTGCTAGGTTAAAACCTGGCTACTGACCTTCAAAGCTCTAGAGGATGTGAGAAGCATGCTTCACTAGGGCATCCCGCGCTCTTTGGCTGCAGCTCATGGCCGGTCAGTTTGCCATTAATCTGGACCAGATACTAGGCTCGTACCCCATATTCAGGGCTTTGCACTCCTGTGTCTCTGCGGAGCCTCCGACATCAGAGTGGAGTTTATCCCCTGTTTCAGGGCCTCTCACACTTGTCTTGTAGAGCCTCCAACATTAGCGAGGAGTTTATCCCCTATTTCAGGGCCTAGGACGCTACTGTCTAGGACACTGGTGCTGAGCTGGTTCCCTGTCTCAGACATTGGCTTTGGTACCAAGCTCTCCTCCTCTCTACAACAGATTATCCAGAGAAACATCCAACCTTTAGAGAACCTCTAGAGGCTACAGGCGAAAGCTTGACTTTCACCTTCAAGAAATCCCAACAAGTAGCCCAAAGAGGACTCTGTCAGAGCTCCACTAGGGCCTAAAGTGCAACCGTTGTCACATTTGTAAAATGGCACCTTTGTGCTCCACACAGACATGGGAAGATCCAGGAACAACCCTCTGCACACTGCTATATATCCTTTCCAGCAAACTTTGCCATAAACATTGAGATTTTTAGTTCACACATATTGCAATACATGTTTAAGCTGGCCAACTGCGTCAAACTAAACCTTTCTGGCCAAACCCTACTCTACCAAAAGCAAATGCTACTGTGGACACAATGCCAACATGGGGCAAAAAGACACAAAGTGGGGGGAGAGCTGCTAGGTTAAAACCTGGCTACTGACCTTCAAAGCTCTAGAGGATGTGAGAAGCATGCTTCACTAGGGCATCCCGCGCTCTTTGGCTGCAGCTCATGGCCGCTCAGTTTGCCATTAATCTGGACCAGATACTAGGCTCGTACCCCATATTCAGGGCTTTGCACTCCTGTGTCTCTGCGGAGCCTCCGACATCAGAGTGGAGTTTATCCCCTGTTTCAGGGCCTCTCACACTTGTCTTGTAGAGCCTCCAACATTAGCGAGGAGTTTATCCCCTATTTCAGGGCCTCGGACGCTACTGTCTAGGACACTGGTGCTGAGCTGGTTCCCTGTCTCAGACATTGGCTTTGGTACCAAGCTCTCCTCCTCTCTACAACAGATTATCCAGAGAAACATCCAACCTTTAGAGAACCTCTAGAGGCTACAGGCGAAAGCTTGACTTTCACCTTCAAGAAATCCCAACAAGTAGCCCAAAGAGGACTCTGTCAGAGCTCCACTAGGGCCTACAGTGCAACCGTTGTCACATTTGTAAAATGGCACCTTTGTGCTCCACACAGACATGGGAAGATCCAGGAACAACCCTCTGCACACTGCTATATATCCTTTCCAGCAAACTTTGCCATAAACATTGAGATTTTTAGTTCACACATATTGCAATACATGTTTAAGCTGGCCAACTGCGTCAAACTAAACCTTTCTGGCCAAACCCTACTCTACCAAAAGCAAATGCTACTGTGGACACAATGCCAACATGGGGCAAAAAGACACAAAGTGGGGGGAGAGCTGCTAGGTTAAAACCTGGCTACTGACCTTCAAAGCTCTAGAGGATGTGAGAAGCATGCTTCACTAGGGCATCCCGCGCTCTTTGGCTGCAGCTCATGGCCGGTCAGTTTGCCATTAATCTGGACCAGATACTAGGCTCGTACCCCATATTCAGGGCTTTGCACTCCTGTGTCTCTGCGGAGCCTCCGACATCAGAGTGGAGTTTATCCCCTGTTTCAGGGCCTCTCACACTTGTCTTGTAGAGCCTCCAACATTAGCGAGGAGTTTATCCCCTATTTCAGGGCCTCGGACGCTACTGTCTAGGACACTGGTGCTGAGCTGGTTCCCTGTCTCAGACATTGGCTTTGGTACCAAGCTCTCCTCCTCTCTACAACAGATTATCCAGAGAAACATCCAACCTTTAGAGAACCTCTAGAGGCTACAGGCGAAAGCTTGACTTTCACCTTCAAGAAATCCCAACAAGTAGCCCAAAGAGGACTCTGTCAGAGCTCCACTAGGGCCTACAGTGCAACCGTTGTCACATTTGTAAAATGGCACCTTTGTGCTCCACACAGACATGGGAAGATCCAGGAACAACCCTCTGCACACTGCTATATATCCTTTCCAGCAAACTTTGCCATAAACATTGAGATTTTTAGTTCACACATATTGCAATACATGTTTAAGCTGGCCAACTGCGTCAAACTAAACCTTTCTGGCCAAACCCTACTCTACCAAAAGCAAATGCTACTGTGGACACAATGCCAACATGGGGCAAAAAGACACAAAGTGGGGGGAGAGCTGCTAGGTTAAAACCTGGCTACTGACCTTCAAAGCTCTAGAGGATGTGAGAAGCATGCTTCACTAGGGCATCCCGCGCTCTTTGGCTGCAGCTCATGGCCGGTCAGTTTGCCATTAATCTGGACCAGATACTAGGCTCGTACCCCATATTCAGGGCTTTGCACTCCTGTGTCTCTGCGGAGCCTCCGACATCAGAGTGGAGTTTATCCCCTGTTTCAGGGCCTCTCACACTTGTCTTGTAGAGCCTCCAACATTAGCGAGGAGTTCATCCCCTATTTCAGGGCCTCGGACGCTACTGTCTAGGACACTGGTGCTGAGCTGGTTCCCTGTCTCAGACATTGGCTTTGGTACCAAGCTCTCCTCCTCTCTACAACAGATTATCCAGAGAAACATCCAACCTTTAGAGAACCTCTAGAGGCTACAGGCGAAAGCTTGACTTTCACCTTCAAGAAATCCCAACAAGTAGCCCAAAGAGGACTCTGTCAGAGCTCCACTAGGGCCTACAGTGCAACCGTTGTCACATTTGTAAAATGGCACCTTTGTGCTCCACACAGACATGGGAAGATCCAGGAACAACCCTCTGCACACTGCTATATATCCTTTCCAGCAAACTTTGCCATAAACATTGAGATTTTTAGTTCACACATATTGCAATACATGTTTAAGCTGGCCAACTGCGTCAAACTAAACCTTTCTGGCCAAACCCTACTCTACCAAAAGCAAATGCTACTGTGGACACAATGCCAACATGGGGCAAAAAGACACAAAGTGGGGGGAGAGCTGCTAGGTTAAAACCTGGCTACTGACCTTCAAAGCTCTAGAGGATGTGAGAAGCATGCTTCACTAGGGCATCCCGCGCTCTTTGGCTGCAGCTCATGGCCGGTCAGTTTGCCATTAATCTGGACCAGATACTAGGCTCGTACCCCATATTCAGGGCTTTGCACTCCTGTGTCTCTGCGGAGCCTCCGACATCAGAGTGGAGTTTATCCCCTGTTTCAGGGCCTCTCACACTTGTCTTGTAGAGCCTCCAACATTAGCGAGGAGTTTATCCCCTATTTCAGGGCCTCGGACGCTACTGTCTAGGACACTGGTGCTGAGCTGGTTCCCTGTCTCAGACATTGGCTTTGGTACCAAGCTCTCCTCCTCTCTACAACAGATTATCCAGAGAAACATCCAACCTTTAGAGAACCTCTAGAGGCTACAGGCGAAAGCTTGACTTTCACCTTCAAGAAATCCCAACAAGTAGCCCAAAGAGGACTCTGTCAGAGCTCCACTAGGGCCTACAGTGCAACCGTTGTCACATTTGTAAAATGGCACCTTTGTGCTCCACACAGACATGGGAAGATCCAGGAACAACCCTCTGCACACTGCTATATATCCTTTCCAGCAAACTTTGCCATAAACATAGAGATTTTTAGTTCACACATATTGCAATACATGTTTAAGCTGGCCAACTGCGTCAAACTAAACCTTTCTGGCCAAACCCTACTCTACCAAAAGCAAATGCTACTGTGGACACAATGCCAACATGGGGCAAAAAGACACAAAGTGGGGGGAGAGCTGCTAGGTTAAAACCTGGCTACTGACCTTCAAAGCTCTAGAGGATGTGAGAAGCATGCTTCACTAGGGCATCCCGCGCTCTTTGGCTGCAGCTCATGGCCGGTCAGTTTGCCATTAATCTGGACCAGATACTAGGCTCGTACCCCATATTCAGGGCTTTGCACTCCTGTGTCTCTGCGGAGCCTCCGACATCAGAGTGGAGTTTATCCCCTGTTTCAGGGCCTCTCACACTTGTCTTGTAGAGCCTCCAACATTAGCGAGGAGTTTATCCCCTATTTCAGGGCCTCGGACGCTACTGTCTAGGACACTGGTGCTGAGCTGGTTCCCTGTCTCAGACATTGGCTTTGGTACCAAGCTCTCCTCCTCTCTACAACAGATTATCCAGAGAAACATCCAACCTTTAGAGAACCTCTAGAGGCTACAGGCGAAAGCTTGACTTTCACCTTCAAGAAATCCCAACAAGTAGCCCAAAGAGGACTCTGTCAGAGCTCCACTAGGGCCTACAGTGCAACCGTTGTCACATTTGTAAAATGGCACCTTTGTGCTCCACACAGACATGGGAAGATCCAGGAACAACCCTCTGCACACTGCTATATATCCTTTCCAGCAAACTTTGCCATAAACATTGAGATTTTTAGTTCACACATATTGCAATACATGTTTAAGCTGGCCAACTGCGTCAAACTAAACCTTTCTGGCCAAACCCTACTCTACCAAAAGCAAATGCTACTGTGGACACAATGCCAACATGGGGCAAAAAGACACAAAGTGGGGGGAGAGCTGCTAGGTTAAAACCTGGCTACTGACCTTCAAAGCTCTAGAGGATGTGAGAAGCATGCTTCACTAGGGCATCCCGCGCTCTTTGGCTGCAGCTCATGGCCGGTCAGTTTGCCATTAATCTGGACCAGATACTAGGCTCGTACCCCATATTCAGGGCTTTGCACTCCTGTGTCTCTGTGGAGCCTCCGACATCAGAGTGGAGTTTATCCCCTGTTTCAGGGCCTCTCACACTTGTCTTGTAGAGCCTCCAACATTAGCGAGGCGTTCATCCCCTATTTCAGGGCCTCGGACGCTACTGTCTAGGACACTGGTGCTGAGCTGGTTCCCTGTCTCAGACATTGGCTTTGGTACCAAGCTCTCCTCCTCTCTACAACAGATTATCCAGAGAAACATCCAACCTTTAGAGAACCTCTAGAGGCTACAGGCGAAAGCTTGACTTTCACCTTCAAGAAATCCCAACAAGTAGCCCAAAGAGGACTCTGTCAGAGCTCCACTAGGGCCTACAGTGCAACCGTTGTCACATTTGTAAAATGGCACCTTTGTGCTCCACACAGACATGGGAAGATCCAGGAACAACCCTCTGCACACTGCTATACATCCTTTCCAGCAAACTTTGCCATAAACATTGAGATTTTTAGTTCACACATATTGCAATACATGTTTAAGCTGGCCAACTGCGTCAAACTAAACCTTTCTGGCCAAACCCTACTCTACCAAAAGCAAATGCTACTGTGGACACAATGCCAACATGGGGCAAAAAGACACAAAGTGGGGGGAGAGCTGCTAGGTTAAAACCTGGCTACTGACCTTCAAAGCTCTAGAGGATGTGAGAAGCATGCTTCACTAGGGCATCCCGCGCTCTTTGGCTGCAGCTCATGGCCGGTCAGTTTGCCATTAATCTGGACCAGATACTAGGCTCGTACCCCATATTCAGGGCTTTGCACTCCTGTGTCTCTGCGGAGCCTCCGACATCAGAGTGGAGTTTATCCCCTGTTTCAGGGCCTCTCACACTTGTCTTGTAGAGCCTCCAACATTAGCGAGGAGTTTATCCCCTATTTCAGGGCCTCGGACGCTACTGTCTAGGACACTGGTGCTGAGCTGGTTCCCTGTCTCAGACATTGGCTTTGGTACCAAGCTCTCCTCCTCTCTACAACAGATTATCCAGAGAAACATCCAACCTTTAGAGAACCTCTAGAGGCTACAGGCGAAAGCTTGACTTTCACCTTCAAGAAATCCCAACAAGTAGCCCAAAGAGGACTCTGTCAGAGCTCCACTAGGGCCTACAGTGCAACCGTTGTCACATTTGTAAAATGGCACCTTTGTGCTCCACACAGACATGGGAAGATCCAGGAACAACCCTCTGCACACTGATATATATCCTTTCCAGCAAACTTTGCCATAAACATTGAGATTTTTAGTTCACACATATTGCAATACATGTTTAAGCTGGCCAACTGCGTCAAAGTAAACCTTTCTGGCCAAACCCTACTCTACCAAAAGCAAATGCTACTGTGGACACAATGCCAACATGGGGCAAAAAGACACAAAGTGGGGGGAGAGCTGCTAGGTTAAAACCTGGCTACTGACCTTCAAAGCTCTAGAGGATGTGAGAAGCATGCTTCACTAGGGCATCCCGCGCTCTTTGGCTGCAGCTCATGGCCGCTCAGTTTGCCATTAATCTGGACCAGATACTAGGCTCGTACCCCATATTCAGGACTTTGCACTCCTGTGTCTCTGCGGAGCCTCCGACATCAGAGTGGAGTTTATCCCCTGTTTCAGGGCCTCTCACACTTGTCTTGTAGAGCCTCCAACATTAGCGAGGAGTTTATCCCCTATTTCAGGGCCTCGGACGCTACTGTCTAGGACACTGGTGCTGAGCTGGTTCCCTGTCTCAGACATTGGCTTTGGTACCAAGCTCTCCTCCTCTCTACAACAGATTATCCAGAGAAACATCCAACCTTTAGAGAACCTCTAGAGGCTACAGGCGAAAGCTTGACTTTCACCTTCAAGAAATCCCAACAAGTAGCCCAAAGAGGACTCTGTCAGAGCTCCACTAGGGCCTACAGTGCAACCGTTGTCACATTTGTAAAATGGCACCTTTGTGCTCCACACAGACATGGGAAGATCCAGGAACAACCCTCTGCACACTGCTATATATCCTTTCCAGCAAACTTTGCCATAAACATTGAGATTTTTAGTTCACACATATTGCAATACATGTTTAAGCTGGCCAACTGCGTCAAACTAAACCTTTCTGGCCAAACCCTACTCTACCAAAAGCAAATGCTACTGTGGACACAATGCCAACATGGGGCAAAAAGACACAAAGTGGGGGGAGAGCTGCTAGGTTAAAACCTGGCTACTGACCTTCAAAGCTCTAGAGGATGTGAGAAGCATGCTTCACTAGGGCATCCCGCGCTCTTTGGCTGCAGCTCATGGCCGGTCAGTTTGCCATTAATCTGGACCAGATACTAGGCTCGTACCCCATATTCAGGGCTTTGCACTCCTGTGTCTCTGTGGAGCCTCCGACATCAGAGTGGAGTTTATCCCCTGTTTCAGGGCCTCTCACACTTGTCTTGTAGAGCCTCCAACATTAGCGAGGCGTTCATCCCCTATTTCAGGGCCTCGGACGCTACTGTCTAGGACACTGGTGCTGAGCTGGTTCCCTGTCTCAGACATTGGCTTTGGTACCAAGCTCTCCTCCTCTCTACAACAGATTATCCAGAGAAACATCCAACCTTTAGAGAACCTCTAGAGGCTACAGGCGAAAGCTTGACTTTCACCTTCAAGAAATCCCAACAAGTAGCCCAAAGAGGACTCTGTCAGAGCTCCACTAGGGCCTACAGTGCAACCGTTGTCACATTTGTAAAATGGCACCTTTGTGCTCCACACAGACATGGGAAGATCCAGGAACAACCCTCTGCACACTGCTATACATCCTTTCCAGCAAACTTTGCCATAAACATTGAGATTTTTAGTTCACACATATTGCAATACATGTTTAAGCTGGCCAACTGCGTCAAACTAAACCTTTCTGGCCAAACCCTACTCTACCAAAAGCAAATGCTACTGTGGACACAATGCCAACATGGGGCAAAAAGACACAAAGTGGGGGGAGAGCTGCTAGGTTAAAACCTGGCTACTGACCTTCAAAGCTCTAGAGGATGTGAGAAGCATGCTTCACTAGGGCATCCCGCGCTCTTTGGCTGCAGCTCATGGCCGGTCAGTTTGCCATTAATCTGGACCAGATACTAGGCTCATACCCCATATTCAGGGCTTTGCACTCCTGTGTCTCTGCGGAGCCTCCGACATCAGAGTGGAGTTTATCCCCTGTTTCAGGGCCTCTCACACTTGTCTTGTAGAGCCTCCAACATTAGCGAGGAGTTTATCCCCTATTTCAGGGCCTCGGACGCTACTGTCTAGGACACTGGTGCTGAGCTGGTTCCCTGTCTCAGACATTGGCTTTGGTACCAAGCTCTCCTCCTCTCTACAACAGATTATCCAGAGAAACATCCAACCTTTAGAGAACCTCTAGAGGCTACAGGCGAAAGCTTGACTTTCACCTTCAAGAAATCCCAACAAGTAGCCCAAAGAGGACTCTGTCAGAGCTCCACTAGGGCCTACAGTGCAACCGTTGTCACATTTGTAAAATGGCACCTTTGTGCTCCACACAGACATGGGAAGATCCAGGAACAACCCTCTGCACACTGCTATATATCCTTTCCAGCAAACTTTGCCATAAACATTGAGATTTTTAGTTCACACATATTGCAATACATGTTTAAGCTGGCCAACTGCGTCAAACTAAACCTTTCTGGCCAAACCCTACTCTACCAAAAGCAAATGCTACTGTGGACACAATGCCAACATGGGGCAAAAAGACACAAAGTGGGGGGAGAGCTGCTAGGTTAAAACCTGGCTACTGACCTTCAAAGCTCTAGAGGATGTGAGAAGCATGCTTCACTAGGGCATCCCGCGCTCTTTGGCTGCAGCTCATGGCCGCTCAGTTTGCCATTAATCTGGACCAGATACTAGGCTCGTACCCCATATTCAGGGCTTTGCACTCCTGTGTCTCTGCGGAGCCTCCGACATCAGAGTGGAGTTTATCCCCTGTTTCAGGGCCTCTCACACTTGTCTTGTAGAGCCTCCAACATTAGCGAGGAGTTTATCCCCTATTTCAGGGCCTCGGACGCTACTGTCTAGGACACTGGTGCTGAGCTGGTTCCCTGTCTCAGACATTGGCTTTGGTACCAAGCTCTCCTCCTCTCTACAACAGATTATCCAGAGAAACATCCAACCTTTAGAGAACCTCTAGAGGCTACAGGCGAAAGCTTGACTTTCACCTTCAAGAAATCCCAACAAGTAGCCCAAAGAGGACTCTGTCAGAGCTCCACTAGGGCCTACAGTGCAACCGTTGTCACATTTGTAAAATGGCACCTTTGTGCTCCACACAGACATGGGAAGATCCAGGAACAACCCTCTGCACACTGATATATATCCTTTCCAGCAAACTTTGCCATAAACATTGAGATTTTTAGTTCACACATATTGCAATACATGTTTAAGCTGGCCAACTGCGTCAAACTAAACCTTTCTGGCCAAACCCTACTCTACCAAAAGCAAATGCTACTGTGGACACAATGCCAACATGGGGCAAAAAGACACAAAGTGGGGGGAGAGCTGCTAGGTTAAAACCTGGCTACTGACCTTCAAAGCTCTAGAGGATGTGAGAAGCATGCTTCACTAGGGCATCCCGCGCTCTTTGGCTGCAGCTCATGGCCGCTCAGTTTGCCATTAATCTGGACCAGATACTAGGCTCGTATCCCATATTCAGGGCTTTGCACTCCTGTGTCTCTGCGGAGCCTCCGACATCAGAGTGGAGTTTATCCCCTGTTTCAGGGCCTCTCACACTTGTCTTGTAGAGCCTCCAACATTAGCGAGGAGTTTATCCCCTATTTCAGGGCCTAGGACGCTACTGTCTAGGACACTGGTGCTGAGCTGGTTCCCTGTCTCAGACATTGGCTTTGGTACCAAGCTCTCCTCCTCTCTACAACAGATTATCCAGAGAAACATCCAACCTTTAGAGAACCTCTAGAGGCTACAGGCGAAAGCTTGACTTTCACCTTCAAGAAATCCCAACAAGTAGCCCAAAGAGGACTCTGTCAGAGCTCCACTAGGGCCTACAGTGCAACCGTTGTCACATTTGTAAAATGGCACCTTTGTGCTCCACACAGACATGGGAAGATCCAGGAACAACCCTCTGCACACTGCTATATATCCTTTCCAGCAAACTTTGCCATAAACATTGAGATTTTTAGTTCACACATATTGCAATACATGTTTAAGCTGGCCAACTGCGTCAAACTAAACCTTTCTGGCCAAACCCTACTCTACCAAAAGCAAATGCTACTGTGGACACAATGCCAACATGGGGCAAAAAGACACAAAGTGGGGGGAGAGCTGCTAGGTTAAAACCTGGCTACTGACCTTCAAAGCTCTAGAGGATGTGAGAAGCATGCTTCACTAGGGCATCCCGCGCTCTTTGGCTGCAGCTCATGGCCGCTCAGTTTGCCATTAATCTGGACCAGATACTAGGCTCGTACCCCATATTCAGGGCTTTGCACTCCTGTGTCTCTGCGGAGCCTCCGACATCAGAGTGGAGTTTATCCCCTGTTTCAGGGCCTCTCACACTTGTCTTGTAGAGCCTCCAACATTAGCGAGGAGTTTATCCCCTATTTCAGGGCCTCGGACGCTACTGTCTAGGACACTGGTGCTGAGCTGGTTCCCTGTCTCAGACATTGGCTTTGGTACCAAGCTCTCCTCCTCTCTACAACAGATTATCCAGAGAAACATCCAACCTTTAGAGAACCTCTAGAGGCTACAGGCGAAAGCTTGACTTTCACCTTCAAGAAATCCCAACAAGTAGCCCAAAGAGGACTCTGTCAGAGCTCCACTAGGGCCTACAGTGCAACCGTTGTCACATTTGTAAAATGGCACCTTTGTGCTCCACACAGACATGGGAAGATCCAGGAACAACCCTCTGCACACTGCTATATATCCTTTCCAGCAAACTTTGCCATAAACATTGAGATTTTTAGTTCACACATATTGCAATACATGTTTAAGCTGGCCAACTGCGTCAAACTAAACCTTTCTGGCCAAACCCTACTCTACCAAAAGCAAATGCTACTGTGGACACAATGCCAACATGGGGCAAAAAGACACAAAGTGGGGGGAGAGCTGCTAGGTTAAAACCTGGCTACTGACCTTCAAAGCTCTAGAGGATGTGAGAAGCATGCTTCACTAGGGCATCCCGCGCTCTTTGGCTGCAGCTCATGGCCGCTCAGTTTGCCATTAATCTGGACCAGATACTAGGCTCGTACCCCATATTCAGGGCTTTGCACTCCTGTGTCTCTGCGGAGCCTCCGACATCAGAGTGGAGTTTATCCCCTGTTTCAGGGCCTCTCACACTTGTCTTGTAGAGCCTCCAACATTAGCGAGGAGTTCATCCCCTATTTCAGGGCCTAGGACGCTACTGTCTAGGACACTGGTGCTGAGCTGGTTCCCTGTCTCAGACATTGGCTTTGGTACCAAGCTCTCCTCCTCTCTACAACAGATTATCCAGAGAAACATCCAACCTTTAGAGAACCTCTAGAGGCTACAGGCGAAAGCTTGACTTTCACCTTCAAGAAATCCCAACAAGTAGCCCAAAGAGGACTCTGTCAGAGCTCCACTAGGGCCTACAGTGCAACCGTTGTCACATTTGTAAAATGGCACCTTTGTGCTCCACACAGACATGGGAAGATCCAGGAACAACCCTCTGCACACTGCTATATATCCTTTCCAGCAAACTTTGCCATAAACATTGAGATTTTTAGTTCACACATATTGCAATACATGTTTAAGCTGGCCAACTGCGTCAAACTAAACCTTTCTGGCCAAACCCTACTCTACCAAAAGCAAATGCTACTGTGGACACAATGCCAACATGGGGCAAAAAGACACAAAGTGGGGGGAGAGCTGCTAGGTTAAAACCTGGCTACTGACCTTCAAAGCTCTAGAGGATGTGAGAAGCATGCTTCACTAGGGCATCCCGCGCTCTTTGGCTGCAGCTCATGGCCGGTCAGTTTGCCATTAATCTGGACCAGATACTAGGCTCGTACCCCATATTCAGGGCTTTGCACTCCTGTGTCTCTGCGGAGCCTCCGACATCAGAGTGGAGTTTATCCCCTGTTTCAGGGCCTCTCACACTTGTCTTGTAGAGCCTCCAACATTAGCGAGGAGTTTATCCCCTATTTCAGGGCCTCGGACGCTACTGTCTAGGACACTGGTGCTGAGCTGGTTCCCTGTCTCAGACATTGGCTTTGGTACCAAGCTCTCCTCCTCTCTACAACAGATTATCCAGAGAAACATCCAACCTTTAGAGAACCTCTAGAGGCTACAGGCGAAAGCTTGACTTTCACCTTCAAGAAATCCCAACAAGTAGCCCAAAGAGGACTCTGTCAGAGCTCCACTAGGGCCTACAGTGCAACCGTTGTCACATTTGTAAAATGGCACCTTTGTGCTCCACACAGACATGGGAAGATCCAGGAACAACCCTCTGCACACTGCTATATATCCTTTCCAGCAAACTTTGCCATAAACATTGAGATTTTTAGTTCACACATATTGCAATACATGTTTAAGCTGGCCAACTGCGTCAAACTAAACCTTTCTGGCCAAACCCTACTCTACCAAAAGCAAATGCTACTGTGGACACAATGCCAACATGGGGCAAAAAGACACAAAGTGGGGGGAGAGCTGCTAGGTTAAAACCTGGCTACTGACCTTCAAAGCTCTAGAGGATGTGAGAAGCATGCTTCACTAGGGCATCCCGCGCTCTTTGGCTGCAGCTCATGGCCGGTCAGTTTGCCATTAATCTGGACCAGATACTAGGCTCGTACCCCATATTCAGGGCTTTGCACTCCTGTGTCTCTGCGGAGCCTCCGACATCAGAGTGGAGTTTATCCCCTGTTTCAGGGCCTCTCACACTTGTCTTGTAGAGCCTCCAACATTAGCGAGGAGTTTATCCCCTATTTCAGGGCCTAGGACGCTACTGTCTAGGACACTGGTGCTGAGCTGGTTCCCTGTCTCAGACATTGGCTTTGGTACCAAGCTCTCCTCCTCTCTACAACAGATTATCCAGAGAAACATCCAACCTTTAGAGAACCTCTAGAGGCTACAGGCGAAAGCTTGACTTTCACCTTCAAGAAATCCCAACAAGTAGCCCAAAGAGGACTCTGTCAGAGCTCCACTAGGGCCTACAGTGCAACCGTTGTCACATTTGTAAAATGGCACCTTTGTGCTCCACACAGACATGGGAAGATCCAGGAACAACCCTCTGCACACTGCTATATATCCTTTCCAGCAAACTTTGCCATAAACATTGAGATTTTTAGTTCACACATATTGCAATACATGTTTAAGCTGGCCAACTGCGTCAAACTAAACCTTTCTGGCCAAACCCTACTCTACCAAAAGCAAATGCTACTGTGGACACAATGCCAACATGGGGCAAAAAGACACAAAGTGGGGGGAGAGCTGCTAGGTTAAAACCTGGCTACTGACCTTCAAAGCTCTAGAGGATGTGAGAAGCATGCTTCACTAGGGCATCCCGCGCTCTTTGGCTGCAGCTCATGGCCGGTCAGTTTGCCATTAATCTGGACCAGATACTAGGCTCGTACCCCATATTCAGGGCTTTGCACTCCTGTGTCTCTGCGGAGCCTCCGACATCAGAGTGGAGTTTATCCCCTGTTTCAGGGCCTCTCACACTTGTCTTGTAGAGCCTCCAACATTAGCGAGGAGTTCATCCCCTATTTCAGGGCCTCGGACGCTACTGTCTAGGACACTGGTGCTGAGCTGGTTCCCTGTCTCAGACATTGGCTTTGGTACCAAGCTCTCCTCCTCTCTACAACAGATTATCCAGAGAAACATCCAACCTTTAGAGAACCTCTAGAGGCTACAGGCGAAAGCTTGACTTTCACCTTCAAGAAATCCCAACAAGTAGCCCAAAGAGGACTCTGTCAGAGCTCCACTAGGGCCTACAGTGCAACCGTTGTCACATTTGTAAAATGGCACCTTTGTGCTCCACACAGACATGGGAAGATCCAGGAACAACCCTCTGCACACTGCTATATATCCTTTCCAGCAAACTTTGCCATAAACATTGAGATTTTTAGTTCACACATATTGCAATACATGTTTAAGCTGGCCAACTGCGTCAAACTAAACCTTTCTGGCCAAACCCTACTCTACCAAAAGCAAATGCTACTGTGGACACAATGCCAACATGGGGCAAAAAGACACAAAGTGGGGGGAGAGCTGCTAGGTTAAAACCTGGCTACTGACCTTCAAAGCTCTAGAGGATGTGAGAAGCATGCTTCACTAGGGCATCCCGCGCTCTTTGGCTGCAGCTCATGGCCGCTCAGTTTGCCATTAATCTGGACCAGATACTAGGCTCGTACCCCATATTCAGGGCTTTGCACTCCTGTGTCTCTGCGGAGCCTCCGACATCAGAGTGGAGTTTATCCCCTGTTTCAGGGCCTCTCACACTTGTCTTGTAGAGCCTCCAACATTAGCGAGGAGTTTATCCCCTATTTCAGGGCCTCGGACGCTACTGTCTAGGACACTGGTGCTGAGCTGGTTCCCTGTCTCAGACATTGGCTTTGGTACCAAGCTCTCCTCCTCTCTACAACAGATTATCCAGAGAAACATCCAACCTTTAGAGAACCTCTAGAGGCTACAGGCGAAAGCTTGACTTTCACCTTCAAGAAATCCCAACAAGTAGCCCAAAGAGGACTCTGTCAGAGCTCCACTAGGGCCTACAGTGCAACCGTTGTCACATTTGTAAAATGGCACCTTTGTGCTCCACACAGACATGGGAAGATCCAGGAACAACCCTCTGCACACTGCTATATATCCTTTCCAGCAAACTTTGCCATAAACATTGAGATTTTTAGTTCACACATATTGCAATACATGTTTAAGCTGGCCAACTGCGTCAAACTAAACCTTTCTGGCCAAACCCTACTCTACCAAAAGCAAATGCTACTGTGGACACAATGCCAACATGGGGCAAAAAGACACAAAGTGGGGGGAGAGCTGCTAGGTTAAAACCTGGCTACTGACCTTCAAAGCTCTAGAGGATGTGAGAAGCATGCTTCACTAGGGCATCCCGCGCTCTTTGGCTGCAGCTCATGGCCGCTCAGTTTGCCATTAATCTGGACCAGATACTAGGCTCGTACCCCATATTCAGGGCTTTGCACTCCTGTGTCTCTGCGGAGCCTCCGACATCAGAGTGGAGTTTATCCCCTGTTTCAGGGCCTCTCACACTTGTCTTGTAGAGCCTCCAACATTAGCGAGGAGTTCATCCCCTATTTCAGGGCCTAGGACGCTACTGTCTAGGACACTGGTGCTGAGCTGGTTCCCTGTCTCAGACATTGGCTTTGGTACCAAGCTCCCCTCCTCTCTACAACAGATTATCCAGAGAAACATCCAACCTTTAGAGAACCTCTAGAGGCTACAGGCGAAAGCTTGACTTTCACCTTCAAGAAATCCCAACAAGTAGCCCAAAGAGGACTCTGTCAGAGCTCCACTAGGGCCTACAGTGCAACCGTTGTCACATTTGTAAAATGGCACCTTTGTGCTCCACACAGACATGGGAAGATCCAGGAACAACCCTCTGCACACTGCTATATATCCTTTCCAGCAAACTTTGCCATAAACATTGAGATTTTTAGTTCACACATATTGCAATACATGTTTAAGCTGGCCAACTGCGTCAAACTAAACCTTTCTGGCCAAACCCTACTCTACCAAAAGCAAATGCTACTGTGGACACAATGCCAACATGGGGCAAAAAGACACAAAGTGGGGGGAGAGCTGCTAGGTTAAAACCTGGCTACTGACCTTCAAAGCTCTAGAGGATGTGAGAAGCATGCTTCACTAGGGCATCCCGCGCTCTTTGGCTGCAGCTCATGGCCGGTCAGTTTGCCATTAATCTGGACCAGATACTAGGCTCGTACCCCATATTCAGGGCTTTGCACTCCTGTGTCTCTGCGGAGCCTCCGACATCAGAGTGGAGTTTATCCCCTGTTTCAGGGCCTCTCACACTTGTCTTGTAGAGCCTCCAACATTAGCGAGGAGTTTATCCCCTATTTCAGGGCCTCGGACGCTACTGTCTAGGACACTGGTGCTGAGCTGGTTCCCTGTCTCAGACATTGGCTTTGGTACCAAGCTCTCCTCCTCTCTACAACAGATTATCCAGAGAAACATCCAACCTTTAGAGAACCTCTAGAGGCTACAGGCGAAAGCTTGACTTTCACCTTCAAGAAATCCCAACAAGTAGCCCAAAGAGGACTCTGTCAGAGCTCCACTAGGGCCTACAGTGCAACCGTTGTCACATTTGTAAAATGGCACCTTTGTGCTCCACACAGACATGGGAAGATCCAGGAACAACCCTCTGCACACTGCTATATATCCTTTCCAGCAAACTTTGCCATAAACATTGAGATTTTTAGTTCACACATATTGCAATACATGTTTAAGCTGGCCAACTGCGTCAAACTAAACCTTTCTGGCCAAACCCTACTCTACCAAAAGCAAATGCTACTGTGGACACAATGCCAACATGGGGCAAAAAGACACAAAGTGGGGGGAGAGCTGCTAGGTTAAAACCTGGCTACTGACCTTCAAAGCTCTAGAGGATGTGAGAAGCATGCTTCACTAGGGCATCCCGCGCTCTTTGGCTGCAGCTCATGGCCGGTCAGTTTGCCATTAATCTGGACCAGATACTAGGCTCGTACCCCATATTCAGGGCTTTGCACTCCTGTGTCTCTGCGGAGCCTCCGACATCAGAGTGGAGTTTATCCCCTGTTTCAGGGCCTCTCACACTTGTCTTGTAGAGCCTCCAACATTAGCGAGGAGTTTATCCCCTATTTCAGGGCCTAGGACGCTACTGTCTAGGACACTGGTGCTGAGCTGGTTCCCTGTCTCAGACATTGGCTTTGGTACCAAGCTCTCCTCCTCTCTACAACAGATTATCCAGAGAAACATCCAACCTTTAGAGAACCTCTAGAGGCTACAGGCAAAAGCTTGACTTTCACCTTCAAGAAATCCCAACAAGTAGCCCAAAGAGGACTCTGTCAGAGCTCCACTAGGGCCTAAAGTGCAACCGTTGTCACATTTGTAAAATGGCACCTTTGTGCTCCACACAGACATGGGAAGATCCAGGAACAACCCTCTGCACACTGCTATATATCCTTTCCAGCAAACTTTGCCATAAACATTGAGATTTTTAGTTCACACATATTGCAATACATGTTTAAGCTGGCCAACTGCGTCAAACTAAACCTTTCTGGCCAAACCCTACTCTACCAAAAGCAAATGCTACTGTGGACACAATGCCAACATGGGGCAAAAAGACACAAAGTGGGGGGAGAGCTGCTAGGTTAAAACCTGGCTACTGACCTTCAAAGCTCTAGAGGATGTGAGAAGCATGCTTCACTAGGGCATCCCGCGCTCTTTGGCTGCAGCTCATGGCCGGTCAGTTTGCCATTAATCTGGACCAGATACTAGGCTCGTACCCCATATTCAGGGCTTTGCACTCCTGTGTCTCTGCGGAGCCTCCGACATCAGAGTGGAGTTTATCCCCTGTTTCAGGGCCTCTCACACTTGTCTTGTAGAGCCTCCAACATTAGCGAGGAGTTTATCCCCTATTTCAGGGCCTAGGACGCTTCTGTCTAGGACACTGGTGCTGAGCTGGTTCCCTGTCTCAGACATTGGCTTTGGTACCAAGCTCTCCTCCTCTCTACAACAGATTATCCAGAGAAACATCCAACCTTTAGAGAACCTCTAGAGGCTACAGGCGAAAGCTTGACTTTCACCTTCAAGAAATCCCAACAAGTAGCCCAAAGAGGACTCTGTCAGAGCTCCACTAGGGCCTACAGTGCAACCGTTGTCACATTTGTAAAATGGCACCTTTGTGCTCCACACAGACATGGGAAGATCCAGGAACAACCCTCTGCACACTGCTATATATCCTTTCCAGCAAACTTTGCCATAAACATTGAGATTTTTAGTTCACACATATTGCAATACATGTTTAAGCTGGCCAACTGCGTCAAACTAAACCTTTCTGGCCAAACCCTACTCTACCAAAAGCAAATGCTACTGTGGACACAATGCCAACATGGGGCAAAAAGACACAAAGTGGGGGGAGAGCTGCTAGGTTAAAACCTGGCTACTGACCTTCAAAGCTCTAGAGGATGTGAGAAGCATGCTTCACTAGGGCATCCCGCGCTCTTTGGCTGCAGCTCATGGCCGGTCAGTTTGCCATTAATCTGGACCAGATACTAGGCTCGTACCCCATATTCAGGGCTTTGCACTCCTGTGTCTCTGCGGAGCCTCCGACATCAGAGTGGAGTTTATCCCCTGTTTCAGGGCCTCTCACACTTGTCTTGTAGAGCCTCCAACATTAGCGAGGAGTTTATCCCCTATTTCAGGGCCTAGGACGCTTCTGTCTAGGACACTGGTGCTGAGCTGGTTCCCTGTCTCAGACATTGGCTTTGGTACCAAGCTCTCCTCCTCTCTACAACAGATTATCCAGAGAAACATCCAACCTTTAGAGAACCTCTAGAGGCTACAGGCGAAAGCTTGACTTTCACCTTCAAGAAATCCCAACAAGTAGCCCAAAGAGGACTCTGTCAGAGCTCCACTAGGGCCTACAGTGCAACCGTTGTCACATTTGTAAAATGGCACCTTTGTGCTCCACACAGACATGGGAAGATCCAGGAACAACCCTCTGCACACTGCTATATATCCTTTCCAGCAAACTTTGCCATAAACATTGAGATTTTTAGTTCACACATATTGCAATACATGTTTAAGCTGGCCAACTGCGTCAAACTAAACCTTTCTGGCCAAACCCTACTCTACCAAAAGCAAATGCTACTGTGGACACAATGCCAACATGGGGCAAAAAGACACAAAGTGGGGGGAGAGCTGCTAGGTTAAAACCTGGCTACTGACCTTCAAAGCTCTAGAGGATGTGAGAAGCATGCTTCACTAGGGCATCCCGCGCTCTTTGGCTGCAGCTCATGGCCGGTCAGTTTGCCATTAATCTGGACCAGATACTAGGCTCGTACCCCATATTCAGGGCTTTGCACTCCTGTGTCTCTGCGGAGCCTCCGACATCAGAGTGGAGTTTATCCCCTGTTTCAGGGCCTCTCATACTTGTCTTGTAGAGCCTCCAACATTAGCGAGGAGTTCATCCCCTATTTCAGGGCCTAGGACGCTACTGTCTAGGACACTGGTGCTGAGCTGGTTCCCTGTCTCAGACATTGGCTTTGGTACCAAGCTCTCCTCCTCTCTACAACAGATTATCCAGAGAAACATCCAACCTTTAGAGAACCCCTAGAGGCTACAGGCGAAAGCTTGACTTTCACCTTCAAGAAATCCCAACAAGTAGCCCAAAGAGGACTCTGTCAGAGCTCCACTAGGGCCTACAGTGCAACCGTTGTCACATTTGTAAAATGGCACCTTTGTGCTCCACACAGACATGGGAAGATCCAGGAACAACCCTCTGCACACTGCTATATATCCTTTCCAGCAAACTTTGCCATAAACATTGAGATTTTTAGTTCACACATATTGCAATACATGTTTAAGCTGGCCAACTGCGTCAAACTAAACCTTTCTGGCCAAACCCTACTCTACCAAAAGCAAATGCTACTGTGGACACAATGCCAACATGGGGCAAAAAGACACAAAGTGGGGGGAGAGCTGCTAGGTTAAAACCTGGCTACTGACCTTCAAAGCTCTAGAGGATGTGAGAAGCATGCTTCACTAGGGCATCCCGCGCTCTTTGGCTGCAGCTCATGGCCGGTCAGTTTGCCATTAATCTGGACCAGATACTAGGCTCGTACCCCATATTCAGGGCTTTGCACTCCTGTGTCTCTGCGGAGCCTCCGACATCAGAGTGGAGTTTATCCCCTGTTTCAGGGCCTCTCACACTTGTCTTGTAGAGCCTCCAACATTAGCGAGGAGTTCATCCCCTATTTCAGGGCCTAGGACGCTACTGTCTAGGACACTGGTGCTGAGCTGGTTCCCTGTCTCAGACATTGGCTTTGGTACCAAGCTCTCCTCCTCTCTACAACAGATTATCCAGAGAAACATCCAACCTTTAGAGAACCTCTAGAGGCTACAGGCGAAAGCTTGACTTTCACCTTCAAGAAATCCCAACAAGTAGCCCAAAGAGGACTCTGTCAGAGCTCCACTAGGGCCTACAGTGCAACCGTTGTCACATTTGTAAAATGGCACCTTTGTGCTCCACACAGACATGGGAAGATCCAGGAACAACCCTCTGCACACTGCTATATATCCTTTCCAGCAAACTTTGCCATAAACATTGAGATTTTTAGTTCACACATATTGCAATACATGTTTAAGCTGGCCAACTGCGTCAAACTAAACCTTTCTGGCCAAACCCTACTCTACCAAAAGCAAATGCTACTGTGGACACAATGCCAACATGGGGCAAAAAGACACAAAGTGGGGGGAGAGCTGCTAGGTTAAAACCTGGCTACTGACCTTCAAAGCTCTAGAGGATGTGAGAAGCATGCTTCACTAGGGCATCCCGCGCTCTTTGGCTGCAGCTCATGGCCGGTCAGTTTGCCATTAATCTGGACCAGATACTAGGCTCGTACCCCATATTCAGGGCTTTGCACTCCTGTGTCTCTGCGGAGCCTCCGACATCAGAGTGGAGTTTATCCCCTGTTTCAGGGCCTCTCACACTTGTCTTGTAGAGCCTCCAACATTAGCGAGGAGTTCATCCCCTATTTCAGGGCCTCGGACGCTACTGTCTAGGACACTGGTGCTGAGCTGGTTCCCTGTCTCAGACATTGGCTTTGGTACCAAGCTCTCCTCCTCTCTACAACAGATTATCCAGAGAAACATCCAACCTTTAGAGAACCTCTAGAGGCTACAGGCGAAAGCTTGACTTTCACCTTCAAGAAATCCCAACAAGTAGCCCAAAGAGGACTCTGTCAGAGCTCCACTAGGGCCTACAGTGCAACCGTTGTCACATTTGTAAAATGGCACCTTTGTGCTCCACACAGACATGGGAAGATCCAGGAACAACCCTCTGCACACTGCTATATATCCTTTCCAGCAAACTTTGCCATAAACATTGAGATTTTTAGTTCACACATATTGCAATACATGTTTAAGCTGGCCAACTGCGTCAAACTAAACCTTTCTGGCCAAACCCTACTCTACCAAAAGCAAATGCTACTGTGGACACAATGCCAACATGGGGCAAAAAGACACAAAGTGGGGGGAGAGCTGCTAGGTTAAAACCTGGCTACTGACCTTCAAAGCTCTAGAGGATGTGAGAAGCATGCTTCACTAGGGCATCCCGCGCTCTTTGGCTGCAGCTCATGGCCGGTCAGTTTGCCATTAATCTGGACCAGATACTAGGCTCGTACCCCATATTCAGGGCTTTGCACTCCTGTGTCTCTGCGGAGCCTCCGACATCAGAGTGGAGTTTATCCCCTGTTTCAGGGCCTCTCACACTTGTCTTGTAGAGCCTCCAACATTAGCGAGGAGTTTATCCCCTATTTCAGGGCCTCGGACGCTACTGTCTAGGTCACTGGTGCTGAGCTGGTTCCCTGTCTCAGACATTGGCTTTGGTACCAAGCTCTCCTCCTCTCTACAACAGATTATCCAGAGAAACATCCAACCTTTAGAGAACCTCTAGAGGCTACAGGCGAAAGCTTGACTTTCACCTTCAAGAAATCCCAACAAGTAGCCCAAAGAGGACTCTGTCAGAGCTCCACTAGGGCCTACAGTGCAACCGTTGTCACATTTGTAAAATGGCACCTTTGTGCTCCACACAGACATGGGAAGATCCAGGAACAACCCTCTGCACACTGCTATATATCCTTTCCAGCAAACTTTGCCATAAACATTGAGATTTTTAGTTCACACATATTGCAATACATGTTTAAGCTGGCCAACTGCGTCAAACTAAACCTTTCTGGCCAAACCCTACTCTACCAAAAGCAAATGCTACTGTGGACACAATGCCAACATGGGGCAAAAAGACACAAAGTGGGGGGAGAGCTGCTAGGTTAAAACCTGGCTACTGACCTTCAAAGCTCTAGAGGATGTGAGAAGCATGCTTCACTAGGGCATCCCGCGCTCTTTGGCTGCAGCTCATGGCCGGTCAGTTTGCCATTAATCTGGACCAGATACTAGGCTCGTACCCCATATTCAGGGCTTTGCACTCCTGTGTCTCTGCGGAGCCTCCGACATCAGAGTGGAGTTTATCCCCTGTTTCAGGGCCTCTCACACTTGTCTTGTAGAGCCTCCAACATTAGCGAGGAGTTTATCCCCTATTTCAGGGCCTCGGACGCTACTGTCTAGGACACTGGTGCTGAGCTGGTTCCCTGTCTCAGACATTGGCTTTGGTACCAAGCTCTCCTCCTCTCTACAACAGATTATCCAGAGAAACATCCAACCTTTAGAGAACCTCTAGAGGCTACAGGCGAAAGCTTGACTTTCACCTTCAAGAAATCCCAACAAGTAGCCCAAAGAGGACTCTGTCAGAGCTCCACTAGGGCCTACAGTGCAACCGTTGTCACATTTGTAAAATGGCACCTTTGTGCTCCACACAGACATGGGAAGATCCAGGAACAACCCTCTGCACACTGCTATATATCCTTTCCAGCAAACTTTGCCATAAACATTGAGATTTTTAGTTCACACATATTGCAATACATGTTTAAGCTGGCCAACTGCGTCAAACTAAACCTTTCTGGCCAAACCCTACTCTACCAAAAGCAAATGCTACTGTGGACACAATGCCAACATGGGGCAAAAAGACACAAAGTGGGGGGAGAGCTGCTAGGTTAAAACCTGGCTACTGACCTTCAAAGCTCTAGAGGATGTGAGAAGCATGCTTCACTAGGGCATCCCGCGCTCTTTGGCTGCAGCTCATGGCCGGTCAGTTTGCCATTAATCTGGACCAGATACTAGGCTCGTACCCCATATTCAGGGCTTTGCACTCCTGTGTCTCTGCGGAGCCTCCGACATCAGAGTGGAGTTTATCCCCTGTTTCAGGGCCTCTCACACTTGTCTTGTAGAGCCTCCAACATTAGCGAGGAGTTTATCCCCTATTTCAGGGCCTCGGACGCTACTGTCTAGGACACTGGTGCTGAGCTGGTTCCCTGTCTCAGACATTGGCTTTGGTACCAAGCTCTCCTCCTCTCTACAACAGATTATCCAGAGAAACATCCAACTTTTAGAGAACCTCTAGAGGCTACAGGCGAAAGCTTGACTTTCACCTTCAAGAAATCCCAACAAGTAGCCCAAAGAGGACTCTGTCAGAGCTCCACTAGGGCCTACAGTGCAACCGTTGTCACATTTGTAAAATGGCACCTTTGTGCTCCACACAGACATGGGAAGATCCAGGAACAACCCTCTGCACACTGCTTTATATCCTTTCCAGCAAACTTTGCCATAAACATTGAGATTTTTAGTTCACACATATTGCAATACATGTTTAAGCTGGCCAACTGCGTCAAACTAAACCTTTCTGGCCAAACCCTACTCTACCAAAAGCAAATGCTACTGTGGACACAATGCCAACATGGGGCAAAAAGACACAAAGTGGGGGGAGAGCTGCTAGGTTAAAACCTGGCTACTGACCTTCAAAGCTCTAGAGGATGTGAGAAGCATGCTTCACTAGGGCATCCCGCGCTCTTTGGCTGCAGCTCATGGCCGGTCAGTTTGCCATTAATCTGGACCAGATACTAGGCTCGTACCCCATATTCAGGGCTTTGCACTCCTGTGTCTCTGCGGAGCCTCCGACATCAGAGTGGAGTTTATCCCCTGTTTCAGGGCCTCTCACACTTGTCTTGTAGAGCCTCCAACATTAGCGAGGAGTTTATCCCCTATTTCAGGGCCTCGGACGCTACTGTCTAGGACACTGGTGCTGAGCTGGTTCCCTGTCTCAGACATTGGCTTTGGTACCAAGCTCTCCTCCTCTCTACAACAGATTATCCAGAGAAACATCCAACCTTTAGAGAACCTCTAGAGGCTACAGGCGAAAGCTTGACTTTCACCTTCAAGAAATCCCAACAAGTAGCCCAAAGAGGACTCTGTCAGAGCTCCACTAGGGCCTACAGTGCAACCGTTGTCACATTTGTAAAATGGCACCTTTGTGCTCCACACAGACATGGGAAGATCCAGGAACAACCCTCTGCACACTGCTATATATCCTTTCCAGCAAACTTTGCCATAAACATTGAGATTTTTAGTTCACACATATTGCAATACATGTTTAAGCTGGCCAACTGCGTCAAACTAAACCTTTCTGGCCAAACCCTACTCTACCAAAAGCAAATGCTACTGTGGACACAATGCCAACATGGGGCAAAAAGACACAAAGTGGGGGGAGAGCTGCTAGGTTAAAACCTGGCTACTGACCTTCAAAGCTCTAGAGGATGTGAGAAGCATGCTTCACTAGGGCATCCCGCGCTCTTTGGCTGCAGCTCATGGCCGGTCAGTTTGCCATTAATCTGGACCAGATACTAGGCTCGTACCCCATATTCAGGGCTTTGCACTCCTGTGTCTCTGCGGAGCCTCCGACATCAGAGTGGAGTTTATCCCCTGTTTCAGGGCCTCTCACACTTGTCTTGTAGAGCCTCCAACATTAGCGAGGAGTTCATCCCCTATTTCAGGGCCTCGGACGCTACTGTCTAGGACACTGGTGCTGAGCTGGTTCCCTGTCTCAGACATTGGCTTTGGTACCAAGCTCTCCTCCTCTCTACAACAGATTATCCAGAGAAACATCCAACCTTTAGAGAACCTCTAGAGGCTACAGGCGAAAGCTTGACTTTCACCTTCAAGAAATCCCAACAAGTAGCCCAAAGAGGACTCTGTCAGAGCTCCACTAGGGCCTACAGTGCAACCGTTGTCACATTTGTAAAATGGCACCTTTGTGCTCCACACAGACATGGGAAGATCCAGGAACAACGCTCTGCACACTGCTATATATCCTTTCCAGCAAACTTTGCCATAAACATTGAGATTTTTAGTTCACACATATTGCAATACATGTTTAAGCTGGCCAACTGCGTCAAACTAAACCTTTCTGGCCAAACCCTACTCTACCAAAAGCAAATGCTACTGTGGACACAATGCCAACATGGGGCAAAAAGACACAAAGTGGGGGGAGAGCTGCTAGGTTAAAACCTGGCTACTGACCTTCAAAGCTCTAGAGGATGTGAGAAGCATGCTTCACTAGGGCATCCCGCGCTCTTTGGCTGCAGCTCATGGCCGGTCAGTTTGCCATTAATCTGGACCAGATACTAGGCTCGTACCCCATATTCAGGGCTTTGCACTCCTGTGTCTCTGCGGAGCCTCCGACATCAGAGTGGAGTTTATCCCCTGTTTCAGGGCCTCTCACACTTGTCTTGTAGAGCCTCCAACATTAGCGAGGAGTTCATCCCCTATTTCAGGGCCTCGGACGCTACTGTCTAGGACACTGGTGCTGAGCTGGTTCCCTGTCTCAGACATTGGCTTTGGTACCAAGCTCTCCTCCTCTCTACAACAGATTATCCAGAGAAACATCCAACCTTTAGAGAACCTCTAGAGGCTACAGGCGAAAGCTTGACTTTCACCTTCAAGAAATCCCAACAAGTAGCCCAAAGAGGACTCTGTCAGAGCTCCACTAGGGCCTACAGTGCAACCGTTGTCACATTTGTAAAATGGCACCTTTGTGCTCCACACAGACATGGGAAGATCCAGGAACAACCCTCTGCACACTGCTATATATCCTTTCCAGCAAACTTTGCCATAAACATTGAGATTTTTAGTTCACACATATTGCAATACATGTTTAAGCTGGCCAACTGCGTCAAACTAAACCTTTCTGGCCAAACCCTACTCTACCAAAAGCAAATGCTACTGTGGACACAATGCCAACATGGGGCAAAAAGACACAAAGTGGGGGGAGAGCTGCTAGGTTAAAACCTGGCTACTGACCTTCAAAGCTCTAGAGGATGTGAGAAGCATGCTTCACTAGGGCATCCCGCGCTCTTTGGCTGCAGCTCATGGCCGCTCAGTTTGCCATTAATCTGGACCAGATACTAGGCTCGTACCCCATATTCAGGGCTTTGCACTCCTGTGTCTCTGCGGAGCCTCCGACATCAGAGTGGAGTTTATCCCCTGTTTCAGGGCCTCTCACACTTGTCTTGTAGAGCCTCCAACATTAGCGAGGAGTTTATCCCCTATTTCAGGGCCTCGGACGCTACTGTCTAGGTCACTGGTGCTGAGCTGGTTCCCTGTCTCAGACATTGGCTTTGGTACCAAGCTCTCCTCCTCTCTACAACAGATTATCCAGAGAAACATCCAACCTTTAGAGAACCTCTAGAGGCTACAGGCGAAAGCTTGACTTTCACCTTCAAGAAATCCCAACAAGTAGCCCAAAGAGGACTCTGTCAGAGCTCCACTAGGGCCTACAGTGCAACCGTTGTCACATTTGTAAAATGGCACCTTTGTGCTCCACACAGACATGGGAAGATCCAGGAACAACCCTCTGCACACTGCTATATATCCTTTCCAGCAAACTTTGCCATAAACATTGAGATTTTTAGTTCACACATATTGCAATACATGTTTAAGCTGGCCAACTGCGTCAAACTAAACCTTTCTGGCCAAACCCTACTCTACCAAAAGCAAATGCTACTGTGGACACAATGCCAACATGGGGCAAAAAGACACAAAGTGGGGGGAGAGCTGCTAGGTTAAAACCTGGCTACTGACCTTCAAAGCTCTAGAGGATGTGAGAAGCATGCTTCACTAGGGCATCCCGCGCTCTTTGGCTGCAGCTCATGGCCGGTCAGTTTGCCATTAATCTGGACCAGATACTAGGCTCGTACCCCATATTCAGGGCTTTGCACTCCTGTGTCTCTGCGGAGCCTCCGACATCAGAGTGGAGTTTATCCCCTGTTTCAGGGCCTCTCACACTTGTCTTGTAGAGCCTCCAACATTAGCGAGGAGTTTATCCCCTATTTCAGGGCCTCGGACGCTACTGTCTAGGACACTGGTGCTGAGCTGGTTCCCTGTCTCAGACATTGGCTTTGGTACCAAGCTCTCCTCCTCTCTACAACAGATTATCCAGAGAAACATCCAACCTTTAGAGAACCTCTAGAGGCTACAGGCGAAAGCTTGACTTTCACCTTCAAGAAATCCCAACAAGTAGCCCAAAGAGGACTCTGTCAGAGCTCCACTAGGGCCTACAGTGCAACCGTTGTCACATTTGTAAAATGGCACCTTTGTGCTCCACACAGACATGGGAAGATCCAGGAACAACCCTCTGCACACTGCTATATATCCTTTCCAGCAAACTTTGCCATAAACATTGAGATTTTTAGTTCACACATATTGCAATACATGTTTAAGCTGGCCAACTGCGTCAAACTAAACCTTTCTGGCCAAACCCTACTCTACCAAAAGCAAATGCTACTGTGGACACAATGCCAACATGGGGCAAAAAGACACAAAGTGGGGGGAGAGCTGCTAGGTTAAAACCTGGCTACTGACCTTCAAAGCTCTAGAGGATGTGAGAAGCATGCTTCACTAGGGCATCCCGCGCTCTTTGGCTGCAGCTCATGGCCGGTCAGTTTGCCATTAATCTGGACCAGATACTAGGCTCGTACCCCATATTCAGGGCTTTGCACTCCTGTGTCTCTGCGGAGCCTCCGACATCAGAGTGGAGTTTATCCCCTGTTTCAGGGCCTCTCACACTTGTCTTGTAGAGCCTCCAACATTAGCGAGGAGTTTATCCCCTATTTCAGGGCCTCGGACGCTACTGTCTAGGACACTGGTGCTGAGCTGGTTCCCTGTCTCAGACATTGGCTTTGGTACCAAGCTCTCCTCCTCTCTACAACAGATTATCCAGAGAAACATCCAACTTTTAGAGAACCTCTAGAGGCTACAGGCGAAAGCTTGACTTTCACCTTCAAGAAATCCCAACAAGTAGCCCAAAGAGGACTCTGTCAGAGCTCCACTAGGGCCTACAGTGCAACCGTTGTCACATTTGTAAAATGGCACCTTTGTGCTCCACACAGACATGGGAAGATCCAGGAACAACCCTCTGCACACTGCTTTATATCCTTTCCAGCAAACTTTGCCATAAACATTGAGATTTTTAGTTCACACATATTGCAATACATGTTTAAGCTGGCCAACTGCGTCAAACTAAACCTTTCTGGCCAAACCCTACTCTACCAAAAGCAAATGCTACTGTGGACACAATGCCAACATGGGGCAAAAAGACACAAAGTGGGGGGAGAGCTGCTAGGTTAAAACCTGGCTACTGACCTTCAAAGCTCTAGAGGATGTGAGAAGCATGCTTCACTAGGGCATCCCGCGCTCTTTGGCTGCAGCTCATGGCCGGTCAGTTTGCCATTAATCTGGACCAGATACTAGGCTCGTACCCCATATTCAGGGCTTTGCACTCCTGTGTCTCTGCGGAGCCTCCGACATCAGAGTGGAGTTTATCCCCTGTTTCAGGGCCTCTCACACTTGTCTTGTAGAGCCTCCAACATTAGCGAGGAGTTTATCCCCTATTTCAGGGCCTCGGACGCTACTGTCTAGGACACTGGTGCTGAGCTGGTTCCCTGTCTCAGACATTGGCTTTGGTACCAAGCTCTCCTCCTCTCTACAACAGATTATCCAGAGAAACATCCAACCTTTAGAGAACCTCTAGAGGCTACAGGCGAAAGCTTGACTTTCACCTTCAAGAAATCCCAACAAGTAGCCCAAAGAGGACTCTGTCAGAGCTCCACTAGGGCCTACAGTGCAACCGTTGTCACATTTGTAAAATGGCACCTTTGTGCTCCACACAGACATGGGAAGATCCAGGAACAACCCTCTGCACACTGCTATATATCCTTTCCAGCAAACTTTGCCATAAACATTGAGATTTTTAGTTCACACATATTGCAATACATGTTTAAGCTGGCCAACTGCGTCAAACTAAACCTTTCTGGCCAAACCCTACTCTACCAAAAGCAAATGCTACTGTGGACACAATGCCAACATGGGGCAAAAAGACACAAAGTGGGGGGAGAGCTGCTAGGTTAAAACCTGGCTACTGACCTTCAAAGCTCTAGAGGATGTGAGAAGCATGCTTCACTAGGGCATCCCGCGCTCTTTGGCTGCAGCTCATGGCCGGTCAGTTTGCCATTAATCTGGACCAGATACTAGGCTCGTACCCCATATTCAGGGCTTTGCACTCCTGTGTCTCTGCGGAGCCTCCGACATCAGAGTGGAGTTTATCCCCTGTTTCAGGGCCTCTCACACTTGTCTTGTAGAGCCTCCAACATTAGCGAGGAGTTCATCCCCTATTTCAGGGCCTCGGACGCTACTGTCTAGGACACTGGTGCTGAGCTGGTTCCCTGTCTCAGACATTGGCTTTGGTACCAAGCTCTCCTCCTCTCTACAACAGATTATCCAGAGAAACATCCAACCTTTAGAGAACCTCTAGAGGCTACAGGCGAAAGCTTGACTTTCACCTTCAAGAAATCCCAACAAGTAGCCCAAAGAGGACTCTGTCAGAGCTCCACTAGGGCCTACAGTGCAACCGTTGTCACATTTGTAAAATGGCACCTTTGTGCTCCACACAGACATGGGAAGATCCAGGAACAACGCTCTGCACACTGCTATATATCCTTTCCAGCAAACTTTGCCATAAACATTGAGATTTTTAGTTCACACATATTGCAATACATGTTTAAGCTGGCCAACTGCGTCAAACTAAACCTTTCTGGCCAAACCCTACTCTACCAAAAGCAAATGCTACTGTGGACACAATGCCAACATGGGGCAAAAAGACACAAAGTGGGGGGAGAGCTGCTAGGTTAAAACCTGGCTACTGACCTTCAAAGCTCTAGAGGATGTGAGAAGCATGCTTCACTAGGGCATCCCGCGCTCTTTGGCTGCAGCTCATGGCCGGTCAGTTTGCCATTAATCTGGACCAGATACTAGGCTCGTACCCCATATTCAGGGCTTTGCACTCCTGTGTCTCTGCGGAGCCTCCGACATCAGAGTGGAGTTTATCCCCTGTTTCAGGGCCTCTCACACTTGTCTTGTAGAGCCTCCAACATTAGCGAGGAGTTTATCCCCTATTTCAGGGCCTCGGACGCTACTGTCTAGGACACTGGTGCTGAGCTGGTTCCCTGTCTCAGACATTGGCTTTGGTACCAAGCTCTCCTCCTCTCTACAACAGATTATCCAGAGAAACATCCAACCTTTAGAGAACCTCTAGAGGCTACAGGCGAAAGCTTGACTTTCACCTTCAAGAAATCCCAACAAGTAGCCCAAAGAGGACTCTGTCAGAGCTCCACTAGGGCCTACAGTGCAACCGTTGTCACATTTGTAAAATGGCACCTTTGTGCTCCACACAGACATGGGAAGATCCAGGAACAACCCTCTGCACACTGCTATATATCCTTTCCAGCAAACTTTGCCATAAACATTGAGATTTTTAGTTCACACATATTGCAATACATGTTTAAGCTGGCCAACTGCGTCAAACTAAACCTTTCTGGCCAAACCCTACTCTACCAAAAGCAAATGCTACTGTGGACACAATGCCAACATGGGGCAAAAAGACACAAAGTGGGGGGAGAGCTGCTAGGTTAAAACCTGGCTACTGACCTTCAAAGCTCTAGAGGATGTGAGAAGCATGCTTCACTAGGGCATCCCGCGCTCTTTGGCTGCAGCTCATGGCCGGTCAGTTTGCCATTAATCTGGACCAGATACTAGGCTCGTATCCCATATTCAGGGCTTTGCACTCCTGTGTCTCTGCGGAGCCTCCGACATCAGAGTGGAGTTTATCCCCTGTTTCAGGGCCTCTCACACTTGTCTTGTAGAGCCTCCAACATTAGCGAGGAGTTTATCCCCTATTTCAGGGCCTCGGACGCTACTGTCTAGGACACTGGTGCTGAGCTGGTTCCCTGTCTCAGACATTGGCTTTGGTACCAAGCTCTCCTCCTCTCTACAACAGATTATCCAGAGAAACATCCAACCTTTAGAGAACCTCTAGAGGCTACAGGCGAAAGCTTGACTTTCACCTTCAAGAAATCCCAACAAGTAGCCCAAAGAGGACTCTGTCAGAGCTCCACTAGGGCCTACAGTGCAACCGTTGTCACATTTGTAAAATGGCACCTTTGTGCTCCACACAGACATGGGAAGATCCAGGAACAACCCTCTGCACACTGCTATATATCCTTTCCAGCAAACTTTGCCATAAACATTGAGATTTTTAGTTCACACATATTGCAATACATGTTTAAGCTGGCCAACTGCGTCAAACTAAACCTTTCTGGCCAAACCCTACTCTACCAAAAGCAAATGCTACTGTGGACACAATGCCAACATGGGGCAAAAAGACACAAAGTGGGGGGAGAGCTGCTAGGTTAAAACCTGGCTACTGACCTTCAAAGCTCTAGAGGATGTGAGAAGCATGCTTCACTAGGGCATCCCGCGCTCTTTGGCTGCAGCTCATGGCCGCTCAGTTTGCCATTAATCTGGACCAGATACTAGGCTCGTACCCCATATTCAGGGCTTTGCACTCCTGTGTCTCTGCGGAGCCTCCGACATCAGAGTGGAGTTTATCCCCTGTTTCAGGGCCTCTCACACTTGTCTTGTAGAGCCTCCAACATTAGCGAGGAGTTTATCCCCTATTTCAGGGCCTCGGACGCTACTGTCTAGGACACTGGTGCTGAGCTGGTTCCCTGTCTCAGACATTGGCTTTGGTACCAAGCTCTCCTCCTCTCTACAACAGATTATCCAGAGAAACATCCAACCTTTAGAGAACCTCTAGAGGCTACAGGCGAAAGCTTGACTTTCACCTTCAAGAAATCCCAACAAGTGGCCCAAAGAGGACTCTGTCAGAGCTCCACTAGGGCCTACAGTGCAACCGTTGTCACATTTGTAAAATGGCACCTTTGTGCTCCACACAGACATGGGAAGATCCAGGAACAACCCTCTGCACACTGCTATATATCCTTTCCAGCAAACTTTGCCATAAACATTGAGATTTTTAGTTCACACATATTGCAATACATGTTTAAGCTGGCCAACTGCGTCAAACTAAACCTTTCTGGCCAAACCCTACTCTACCAAAAGCAAATGCTACTGTGGACACAATGCCAACATGGGGCAAAAAGACACAAAGTGGGGGGAGAGCTGCTAGGTTAAAACCTGGCTACTGACCTTCAAAGCTCTAGAGGATGTGAGAAGCATGCTTCACTAGGGCATCCCGCGCTCTTTGGCTGCAGCTCATGGCCGGTCAGTTTGCCATTAATCTGGACCAGACACTAGGCTCGTACCCCATATTCAGGGCTTTGCACTCCTGTGTCTCTGCGGAGCCTCCGACATCAGAGTGGAGTTTATCCCCTGTTTCAGGGCCTCTCACACTTGTCTTGTAGAGCCTCCAACATTAGCGAGGAGTTCATCCCCTATTTCAGGGCCTAGGACGCTACTGTCTAGGACACTGGTGCTGAGCTGGTTCCCTGTCTCAGACATTGGCTTTGGTACCAAGCTCTCCTCCTCTCTACAACAGATTATCCAGAGAAACATCCAACCTTTAGAGAACCTCTAGAGGCTACAGGCGAAAGCTTGACTTTCACCTTCAAGAAATCCCAACAAGTAGCCCAAAGAGGACTCTGTCAGAGCTCCACTAGGGCCTACAGTGCAACCGTTGTCACATTTGTAAAATGGCACCTTTGTGCTCCACACAGACATGGGAAGATCCAGGAACAACCCTCTGCACACTGCTATATATCCTTTCCAGCAAACTTTGCCATAAACATTGAGATTTTTAGTTCACACATATTGCAATACATGTTTAAGCTGGCCAACTGCGTCAAACTAAACCTTTCTGGCCAAACCCTACTCTACCAAAAGCAAATGCTACTGTGGACACAATGCCAACATGGGGCAAAAAGACACAAAGTGGGGGGAGAGCTGCTAGGTTAAAACCTGGCTACTGACCTTCAAAGCTCTAGAGGATGTGAGAAGCATGCTTCACTAGGGCATCCCGCGCTCTTTGGCTGCAGCTCATGGCCGGTCAGTTTGCCATTAATCTGGACCAGATACTAGGCTCGTACCCCATATTCAGGGCTTTGCACTCCTGTGTCTCTGCGGAGCCTCCGACATCAGAGTGGAGTTTATCCCCTGTTTCAGGGCCTCTCACACTTGTCTTGTAGAGCCTCCAACATTAGCGAGGAGTTCATCCCCTATTTCAGGGCCTCGGACGCTACTGTCTAGGACACTGGTGCTGAGCTGGTTCCCTGTCTCAGACATTGGCTTTGGTACCAAGCTCTCCTCCTCTCTACAACAGATTATCCAGAGAAACATCCAACCTTTAGAGAACCTCTAGAGGCTACAGGCGAAAGCTTGACTTTCACCTTCAAGAAATCCCAACAAGTAGCCCAAAGAGGACTCTGTCAGAGCTCCACTAGGGCCTACAGTGCAACCGTTGTCACATTTGTAAAATGGCACCTTTGTGCTCCACACAGACATGGGAAGATCCAGGAACAACCCTCTGCACACTGCTATATATCCTTTCCAGCAAACTTTGCCATAAACATTGAGATTTTTAGTTCACACATATTGCAATACATGTTTAAGCTGGCCAACTGCGTCAAACTAAACCTTTCTGGCCAAACCCTACTCTACCAAAAGCAAATGCTACTGTGGACACAATGCCAACATGGGGCAAAAAGACACAAAGTGGGGGGAGAGCTGCTAGGTTAAAACCTGGCTACTGACCTTCAAAGCTCTAGAGGATGTGAGAAGCATGCTTCACTAGGGCATCCCGCGCTCTTTGGCTGCAGCTCATGGCCGGTCAGTTTGCCATTAATCTGGACCAGATACTAGGCTCGTACCCCATATTCAGGGCTTTGCACTCCTGTGTCTCTGCGGAGCCTCCGACATCAGAGTGGAGTTTATCCCCTGTTTCAGGGCCTCTCACACTTGTCTTGTAGAGCCTCCAACATTAGCGAGGAGTTTATCCCCTATTTCAGGGCCTCGGACGCTACTGTCTAGGACACTGGTGCTGAGCTGGTTCCCTGTCTCAGACATTGGCTTTGGTACCAAGCTCTCCTCCTCTCTACAACAGATTATCCAGAGAAACATCCAACCTTTAGAGAACCTCTAGAGGCTACAGGCGAAAGCTTGACTTTCACCTTCAAGAAATCCCAACAAGTAGCCCAAAGAGGACTCTGTCAGAGCTCCACTAGGGCCTACAGTGCAACCGTTGTCACATTTGTAAAATGGCACCTTTGTGCTCCACACAGACATGGGAAGATCCAGGAACAACCCTCTGCACACTGCTATATATCCTTTCCAGCAAACTTTGCCATAAACATTGAGATTTTTAGTTCACACATATTGCAATACATGTTTAAGCTGGCCAACTGCGTCAAACTAAACCTTTCTGGCCAAACCCTACTCTACCAAAAGCAAATGCTACTGTGGACACAATGCCAACATGGGGCAAAAAGACACAAAGTGGGGGGAGAGCTGCTAGGTTAAAACCTGGCTACTGACCTTCAAAGCTCTAGAGGATGTGAGAAGCATGCTTCACTAGGGCATCCCGCGCTCTTTGGCTGCAGCTCATGGCCGGTCAGTTTGCCATTAATCTGGACCAGATACTAGGCTCGTACCCCATATTCAGGGCTTTGCACTCCTGTGTCTCTGCGGAGCCTCCGACATCAGAGTGGAGTTTATCCCCTGTTTCAGGGCCTCTCACACTTGTCTTGTAGAGCCTCCAACATTAGCGAGGAGTTTATCCCCTATTTCAGGGCCTCGGACGCTACTGTCTAGGACACTGGTGCTGAGCTGGTTCCCTGTCTCAGACATTGGCTTTGGTACCAAGCTCTCCTCCTCTCTACAACAGATTATCCAGAGAAACATCCAACTTTTAGAGAACCTCTAGAGGCTACAGGCGAAAGCTTGACTTTCACCTTCAAGAAATCCCAACAAGTAGCCCAAAGAGGACTCTGTCAGAGCTCCACTAGGGCCTACAGTGCAACCGTTGTCACATTTGTAAAATGGCACCTTTGTGCTCCACACAGACATGGGAAGATCCAGGAACAACCCTCTGCACACTGCTTTATATCCTTTCCAGCAAACTTTGCCATAAACATTGAGATTTTTAGTTCACACATATTGCAATACATGTTTAAGCTGGCCAACTGCGTCAAACTAAACCTTTCTGGCCAAACCCTACTCTACCAAAAGCAAATGCTACTGTGGACACAATGCCAACATGGGGCAAAAAGACACAAAGTGGGGGGAGAGCTGCTAGGTTAAAACCTGGCTACTGACCTTCAAAGCTCTAGAGGATGTGAGAAGCATGCTTCACTAGGGCATCCCGCGCTCTTTGGCTGCAGCTCATGGCCGGTCAGTTTGCCATTAATCTGGACCAGATACTAGGCTCGTACCCCATATTCAGGGCTTTGCACTCCTGTGTCTCTGCGGAGCCTCCGACATCAGAGTGGAGTTTATCCCCTGTTTCAGGGCCTCTCACACTTGTCTTGTAGAGCCTCCAACATTAGCGAGGAGTTTATCCCCTATTTCAGGGCCTCGGACGCTACTGTCTAGGACACTGGTGCTGAGCTGGTTCCCTGTCTCAGACATTGGCTTTGGTACCAAGCTCTCCTCCTCTCTACAACAGATTATCCAGAGAAACATCCAACCTTTAGAGAACCTCTAGAGGCTACAGGCGAAAGCTTGACTTTCACCTTCAAGAAATCCCAACAAGTAGCCCAAAGAGGACTCTGTCAGAGCTCCACTAGGGCCTACAGTGCAACCGTTGTCACATTTGTAAAATGGCACCTTTGTGCTCCACACAGACATGGGAAGATCCAGGAACAACCCTCTGCACACTGCTATATATCCTTTCCAGCAAACTTTGCCATAAACATTGAGATTTTTAGTTCACACATATTGCAATACATGTTTAAGCTGGCCAACTGCGTCAAACTAAACCTTTCTGGCCAAACCCTACTCTACCAAAAGCAAATGCTACTGTGGACACAATGCCAACATGGGGCAAAAAGACACAAAGTGGGGGGAGAGCTGCTAGGTTAAAACCTGGCTACTGACCTTCAAAGCTCTAGAGGATGTGAGAAGCATGCTTCACTAGGGCATCCCGCGCTCTTTGGCTGCAGCTCATGGCCGGTCAGTTTGCCATTAATCTGGACCAGATACTAGGCTCGTACCCCATATTCAGGGCTTTGCACTCCTGTGTCTCTGCGGAGTCTCCGACATCAGAGTGGAGTTTATCCCCTGTTTCAGGGCCTCTCACACTTGTCTTGTAGAGCCTCCAACATTAGCGAGGAGTTTATCCCCTATTTCAGGGCCTCGGACGCTACTGTCTAGGACACTGGTGCTGAGCTGGTTCCCTGTCTCAGACATTGGCTTTGGTACCAAGCTCTCCTCCTCTCTACAACAGATTATCCAGAGAAACATCCAACCTTTAGAGAACCTCTAGAGGCTACAGGCGAAAGCTTGACTTTCACCTTCAAGAAATCCCAACAAGTAGCCCAAAGAGGACTCTGTCAGAGCTCCACTAGGGCCTACAGTGCAACCGTTGTCACATTTGTAAAATGGCACCTTTGTGCTCCACACAGACATGGGAAGATCCAGGAACAACCCTCTGCACACTGATATATATCCTTTCCAGCAAACTTTGCCATAAACATTGAGATTTTTAGTTCACACATATTGCAATACATGTTTAAGCTGGCCAACTGCGTCAAACTAAACCTTTCTGGCCAAACCCTACTCTACCAAAAGCAAATGCTACTGTGGACACAATGCCAACATGGGGCAAAAAGACACAAAGTGGGGGGAGAGCTGCTAGGTTAAAACCTGGCTACTGACCTTCAAAGCTCTAGAGGATGTGAGAAGCATGCTTCACTAGGGCATCCCGCGCTCTTTGGCTGCAGCTCATGGCCGGTCAGTTTGCCATTAATCTGGACCAGATACTAGGCTCGTACCCCATATTCAGGACTTTGCACTCCTGTGTCTCTGCGGAGCCTCCGACATCAGAGTGGAGTTTATCCCCTGTTTCAGGGCCTCTCACACTTGTCTTGTAGAGCCTCCAACATTAGCGAGGAGTTTATCCCCTATTTCAGGGCCTCGGACGCTACTGTCTAGGACACTGGTGCTGAGCTGGTTCCCTGTCTCAGACATTGGCTTTGGTACCAAGCTCTCCTCCTCTCTACAACAGATTATCCAGAGAAACATCCAACCTTTAGAGAACCTCTAGAGGCTACAGGCGAAAGCTTGACTTTCACCTTCAAGAAATCCCAACAAGTAGCCCAAAGAGGACTCTGTCAGAGCTCCACTAGGGCCTACAGTGCAACCGTTGTCACATTTGTAAAATGGCACCTTTGTGCTCCACACAGACATGGGAAGATCCAGGAACAACCCTCTGCACACTGCTATATATCCTTTCCAGCAAACTTTGCCATAAACATTGAGATTTTTAGTTCACACATATTGCAATACATGTTTAAGCTGGCCAACTGCGTCAAACTAAACCTTTCTGGCCAAACCCTACTCTACCAAAAGCAAATGCTACTGTGGACACAATGCCAACATGGGGCAAAAAGACACAAAGTGGGGGGAGAGCTGCTAGGTTAAAACCTGGCTACTGACCTTCAAAGCTCTAGAGGATGTGAGAAGCATGCTTCACTAGGGCATCCCGCGCTCTTTGGCTGCAGCTCATGGCCGCTCAGTTTGCCATTAATCTGGACCAGATACTAGGCTCGTATCCCATATTCAGGGCTTTGCACTCCTGTGTCTCTGCGGAGCCTCCGACATCAGAGTGGAGTTTATCCCCTGTTTCAGGGCCTCTCACACTTGTCTTGTAGAGCCTCCAACATTAGCGAGGAGTTTATCCCCTATTTCAGGGCCTCGGACGCTACTGTCTAGGACACTGGTGCTGAGCTGGTTCCCTGTCTCAGACATTGGCTTTGGTACCAAGCTCTCCTCCTCTCTACAACAGATTATCCAGAGAAACATCCAACCTTTAGAGAACCTCTAGAGGCTACAGGCGAAAGCTTGACTTTCACCTTCAAGAAATCCCAACAAGTAGCCCAAAGAGGACTCTGTCAGAGCTCCACTAGGGCCTACAGTGCAACCGTTGTCACATTTGTAAAATGGCACCTTTGTGCTCCACACAGACATGGGAAGATCCAGGAACAACCCTCTGCACACTGCTATATATCCTTTCCAGCAAACTTTGCCATAAACATTGAGATTTTTAGTTCACACATATTGCAATACATGTTTAAGCTGGCCAACTGCGTCAAACTAAACCTTTCTGGCCAAACCCTACTCTACCAAAAGCAAATGCTACTGTGGACACAATGCCAACATGGGGCAAAAAGACACAAAGTGGGGGGAGAGCTGCTAGGTTAAAACCTGGCTACTGACCTTCAAAGCTCTAGAGGATGTGAGAAGCATGCTTCACTAGGGCATCCCGCGCTCTTTGGCTGCAGCTCATGGCCGCTCAGTTTGCCATTAATCTGGACCAGATACTAGGCTCGTACCCCATATTCAGGGCTTTGCACTCCTGTGTCTCTGCGGAGCCTCCGACATCAGAGTGGAGTTTATCCCCTGTTTCAGGGCCTCTCACACTTGTCTTGTAGAGCCTCCAACATTAGCGAGGAGTTTATCCCCTATTTCAGGGCCTCGGACGCTACTGTCTAGGACACTGGTGCTGAGCTGGTTCCCTGTCTCAGACATTGGCTTTGGTACCAAGCTCTCCTCCTCTCTACAACAGATTATCCAGAGAAACATCCAACCTTTAGAGAACCTCTAGAGGCTACAGGCGAAAGCTTGACTTTCACCTTCAAGAAATCCCAACAAGTGGCCCAAAGAGGACTCTGTCAGAGCTCCACTAGGGCCTACAGTGCAACCGTTGTCACATTTGTAAAATGGCACCTTTGTGCTCCACACAGACATGGGAAGATCCAGGAACAACCCTCTGCACACTGCTATATATCCTTTCCAGCAAACTTTGCCATAAACATTGAGATTTTTAGTTCACACATATTGCAATACATGTTTAAGCTGGCCAACTGCGTCAAACTAAACCTTTCTGGCCAAACCCTACTCTACCAAAAGCAAATGCTACTGTGGACACAATGCCAACATGGGGCAAAAAGACACAAAGTGGGGGGAGAGCTGCTAGGTTAAAACCTGGCTACTGACCTTCAAAGCTCTAGAGGATGTGAGAAGCATGCTTCACTAGGGCATCCCGCGCTCTTTGGCTGCAGCTCATGGCCGGTCAGTTTGCCATTAATCTGGACCAGATACTAGGCTCGTACCCCATATTCAGGGCTTTGCACTCCTGTGTCTCTGCGGAGCCTCCGACATCAGAGTGGAGTTTATCCCCTGTTTCAGGGCCTCTCACACTTGTCTTGTAGAGCCTCCAACATTAGCGAGGAGTTCATCCCCTATTTCAGGGCCTAGGACGCTACTGTCTAGGACACTGGTGCTGAGCTGGTTCCCTGTCTCAGACATTGGCTTTGGTACCAAGCTCTCCTCCTCTCTACAACAGATTATCCAGAGAAACATCCAACCTTTAGAGAACCTCTAGAGGCTACAGGCGAAAGCTTGACTTTCACCTTCAAGAAATCCCAACAAGTAGCCCAAAGAGGACTCTGTCAGAGCTCCACTAGGGCCTACAGTGCAACCGTTGTCACATTTGTAAAATGGCACCTTTGTGCTCCACACAGACATGGGAAGATCCAGGAACAACCCTCTGCACACTGCTATATATCCTTTCCAGCAAACTTTGCCATAAACATTGAGATTTTTAGTTCACACATATTGCAATACATGTTTAAGCTGGCCAACTGCGTCAAACTAAACCTTTCTGGCCAAACCCTACTCTACCAAAAGCAAATGCTACTGTGGACACAATGCCAACATGGGGCAAAAAGACACAAAGTGGGGGGAGAGCTGCTAGGTTAAAACCTGGCTACTGACCTTCAAAGCTCTAGAGGATGTGAGAAGCATGCTTCACTAGGGCATCCCGCGCTCTTTGGCTGCAGCTCATGGCCGGTCAGTTTGCCATTAATCTGGACCAGATACTAGGCTCGTACCCCATATTCAGGGCTTTGCACTCCTGTGTCTCTGCGGAGCCTCCGACATCAGAGTGGAGTTTATCCCCTGTTTCAGGGCCTCTCACACTTGTCTTGTAGAGCCTCCAACATTAGCGAGGAGTTCATCCCCTATTTCAGGGCCTCGGACGCTACTGTCTAGGACACTGGTGCTGAGCTGGTTCCCTGTCTCAGACATTGGCTTTGGTACCAAGCTCTCCTCCTCTCTACAACAGATTATCCAGAGAAACATCCAACCTTTAGAGAACCTCTAGAGGCTACAGGCGAAAGCTTGACTTTCACCTTCAAGAAATCCCAACAAGTAGCCCAAAGAGGACTCTGTCAGAGCTCCACTAGGGCCTACAGTGCAACCGTTGTCACATTTGTAAAATGGCACCTTTGTGCTCCACACAGACATGGGAAGATCCAGGAACAACCCTCTGCACACTGCTATATATCCTTTCCAGCAAACTTTGCCATAAACATTGAGATTTTTAGTTCACACATATTGCAATACATGTTTAAGCTGGCCAACTGCGTCAAACTAAACCTTTCTGGCCAAACCCTACTCTACCAAAAGCAAATGCTACTGTGGACACAATGCCAACATGGGGCAAAAAGACACAAAGTGGGGGGAGAGCTGCTAGGTTAAAACCTGGCTACTGACCTTCAAAGCTCTAGAGGATGTGAGAAGCATGCTTCACTAGGGCATCCCGCGCTCTTTGGCTGCAGCTCATGGCCGGTCAGTTTGCCATTAATCTGGACCAGATACTAGGCTCGTACCCCATATTCAGGGCTTTGCACTCCTGTGTCTCTGCGGAGCCTCCGACATCAGAGTGGAGTTTATCCCCTGTTTCAGGGCCTCTCACACTTGTCTTGTAGAGCCTCCAACATTAGCGAGGAGTTTATCCCCTATTTCAGGGCCTCGGACGCTACTGTCTAGGACACTGGTGCTGAGCTGGTTCCCTGTCTCAGACATTGGCTTTGGTACCAAGCTCTCCTCCTCTCTACAACAGATTATCCAGAGAAACATCCAACCTTTAGAGAACCTCTAGAGGCTACAGGCGAAAGCTTGACTTTCACCTTCAAGAAATCCCAACAAGTAGGCCAAAGAGGACTCTGTCAGAGCTCCACTAGGGCCTACAGTGCAACCGTTGTCACATTTGTAAAATGGCACCTTTGTGCTCCACACAGACATGGGAAGATCCAGGAACAACCCTCTGCACACTGCTATATATCCTTTCCAGCAAACTTTGCCATAAACATTGAGATTTTTAGTTCACACATATTGCAATACATGTTTAAGCTGGCCAACTGCGTCAAACTAAACCTTTCTGGCCAAACCCTACTCTACCAAAAGCAAATGCTACTGTGGACACAATGCCAACATGGGGCAAAAAGACACAAAGTGGGGGGAGAGCTGCTAGGTTAAAACCTGGCTACTGACCTTCAAAGCTCTAGAGGATGTGAGAAGCATGCTTCACTAGGGCATCCCGCGCTCTTTGGCTGCAGCTCATGGCCGGTCAGTTTGCCATTAATCTGGACCAGATACTAGGCTCGTACCCCATATTCAGGGCTTTGCACTCCTGTGTCTCTGCGGAGCCTCCGACATCAGAGTGGAGTTTATCCCCTGTTTCAGGGCCTCTCACACTTGTCTTGTAGAGCCTCCAACATTAGCGAGGAGTTTATCCCCTATTTCAGGGCCTCGGACGCTACTGTCTAGGACACTGGTGCTGAGCTGGTTCCCTGTCTCAGACATTGGCTTTGGTACCAAGCTCTCCTCCTCTCTACAACAGATTATCCAGAGAAACATCCAACCTTTAGAGAACCTCTAGAGGCTACAGGCGAAAGCTTGACTTTCACCTTCAAGAAATCCCAACAAGTAGCCCAAAGAGGACTCTGTCAGAGCTCCACTAGGGCCTACAGTGCAACCGTTGTCACATTTGTAAAATGGCACCTTTGTGCTCCACACAGACATGGGAAGATCCAGGAACAACCCTCTGCACACTGCTATATATCCTTTCCAGCAAACTTTGCCATAAACATTGAGATTTTTAGTTCACACATATTGCAATACATGTTTAAGCTGGCCAACTGCGTCAAACTAAACCTTTCTGGCCAAACCCTACTCTACCAAAAGCAAATGCTACTGTGGACACAATGCCAACATGGGGCAAAAAGACACAAAGTGGGGGGAGAGCTGCTAGGTTAAAACCTGGCTACTGACCTTCAAAGCTCTAGAGGATGTGAGAAGCATGCTTCACTAGGGCATCCCGCGCTCTTTGGCTGCAGCTCATGGCCGGTCAGTTTGCCATTAATCTGGACCAGATACTAGGCTCGTACCCCATATTCAGGGCTTTGCACTCCTGTGTCTCTGCGGAGCCTCCGACATCAGAGTGGAGTTTATCCCCTGTTTCAGGGCCTCTCACACTTGTCTTGTAGAGCCTCCAACATTAGCGAGGAGTTCATCCCCTATTTCAGGGCCTCGGACGCTACTGTCTAGGACACTGGTGCTGAGCTGGTTCCCTGTCTCAGACATTGGCTTTGGTACCAAGCTCTCCTCCTCTCTACAACAGATTATCCAGAGAAACATCCAACCTTTAGAGAACCTCTAGAGGCTACAGGCGAAAGCTTGACTTTCACCTTCAAGAAATCCCAACAAGTAGCCCAAAGAGGACTCTGTCAGAGCTCCACTAGGGCCTACAGTGCAACCGTTGTCACATTTGTAAAATGGCACCTTTGTGCTCCACACAGACATGGGAAGATCCAGGAACAACCCTCTGCACACTGCTATATATCCTTTCCAGCAAACTTTGCCATAAACATTGAGATTTTTAGTTCACACATATTGCAATACATGTTTAAGCTGGCCAACTGCGTCAAACTAAACCTTTCTGGCCAAACCCTACTCTACCAAAAGCAAATGCTACTGTGGACACAATGCCAACATGGGGCAAAAAGACACAAAGTGGGGGGAGAGCTGCTAGGTTAAAACCTGGCTACTGACCTTCAAAGCTCTAGAGGATGTGAGAAGCATGCTTCACTAGGGCATCCCGCGCTCTTTGGCTGCAGCTCATGGCCGCTCAGTTTGCCATTAATCTGGACCAGATACTAGGCTCGTACCCCATATTCAGGGCTTTGCACTCCTGTGTCTCTGCGGAGCCTCCGACATCAGAGTGGAGTTTATCCCCTGTTTCAGGGCCTCTCACACTTGTCTTGTAGAGCCTCCAACATTAGCGAGGAGTTTATCCCCTATTTCAGGGCCTCGGACGCTACTGTCTAGGACACTGGTGCTGAGCTGGTTCCCTGTCTCAGACATTGGCTTTGGTACCAAGCTCTCCTCCTCTCTACAACAGATTATCCAGAGAAACATCCAACCTTTAGAGAACCTCTAGAGGCTACAGGCGAAAGCTTGACTTTCACCTTCAAGAAATCCCAACAAGTAGCCCAAAGAGGACTCTGTCAGAGCTCCACTAGGGCCTACAGTGCAACCGTTGTCACATTTGTAAAATGGCACCTTTGTGCTCCACACAGACATGGGAAGATCCAGGAACAACCCTCTGCACACTGCTATATATCCTTTCCAGCAAACTTTGCCATAAACATTGAGATTTTTAGTTCACACATATTGCAATACATGTTTAAGCTGGCCAACTGCGTCAAACTAAACCTTTCTGGCCAAACCCTACTCTACCAAAAGCAAATGCTACTGTGGACACAATGCCAACATGGGGCAAAAAGACACAAAGTGGGGGGAGAGCTGCTAGGTTAAAACCTGGCTACTGACCTTCAAAGCTCTAGAGGATGTGAGAAGCATGCTTCACTAGGGCATCCCGCGCTCTTTGGCTGCAGCTCATGGCCGGTCAGTTTGCCATTAATCTGGACCAGATACTAGGCTCGTACCCCATATTCAGGGCTTTGCACTCCTGTGTCTCTGCGGAGCCTCCGACATCAGAGTGGAGTTTATCCCGTTTCAGGGTCTCTCACACTTGTCTTGTAGAGCCTCCAACATTAGCGAGGAGTTTATCCCCTATTTCAGGGCCTCGGACGCTACTGTCTAGGACACTGGTGCTGAGCTGGTTCCCTGTCTCAGACATTGGCTTTGGTACCAAGCTCTCCTCCTCTCTACAACAGATTATCCAGAGAAACATCCAACCTTTAGAGAACCTCTAGAGGCTACAGGCGAAAGCTTGACTTTCACCTTCAAGAAATCCCAACAAGTAGCCCAAAGAGGACTCTGTCAGAGCTCCACTAGGGCCTACAGTGCAACCGTTGTCACATTTGTAAAATGGCACCTTTGTGCTCCACACAGACATGGGAAGATCCAGGAACAACCCTCTGCACACTGCTATATATCCTTTCCAGCAAACTTTGCCATAAACATTGAGATTTTTAGCTCACACATATTGCAATACATGTTTAAGCTGGCCAACTGCGTCAAACTAAACCTTTCTGGCCAAACCCTACTCTACCAAAAGCAAATGCTACTGTGGACACAATGCCAACATGGGGCAAAAAGACACAAAGTGGGGGGAGAGCTGCTAGGTTAAAACCTGGCTACTGACCTTCAAAGCTCTAGAGGATGTGAGAAGCATGCTTCACTAGGGCATCCCGCGCTCTTTGGCTGCAGCTCATGGCCGGTCAGTTTGCCATTAATCTGGACCAGATACTAGGCTCGTACCCCATATTCAGGGCTTTGCACTCCTGTGTCTCTGCGGAGCCTCCGACATCAGAGTGGAGTTTATCCCCTGTTTCAGGGCCTCTCACACTTGTCTTGTAGAGCCTCCAACATTAGCGAGGAGTTTATCCCCTATTTCAGGGCCTCGGACGCTACTGTCTAGGACACTGGTGCTGAGCTGGTTCCCTGTCTCAGACATTGGCTTTGGTACCAAGCTCTCCTCCTCTCTACAACAGATTATCCAGAGAAACATCCAACCTTTAGAGAACCTCTAGAGGCTACAGGCGAAAGCTTGACTTTCACCTTCAAGAAATCCCAACAAGTAGCCCAAAGAGGACTCTGTCAGAGCTCCACTAGGGCCTACAGTGCAACCGTTGTCACATTTGTAAAATGGCACCTTTGTGCTCCACACAGACATGGAAAGATCCAGGAACAACCCTCTGCACACTGCTATATATCCTTTCCAGCAAACTTTGCCATAAACATTGAGATTTTTAGTTCACACATATTGCAATACATGTTTAAGCTGGCCAACTGCGTCAAACTAAACCTTTCTGGCCAAACCCTACTCTACCAAAAGCAAATGCTACTGTGGACACAATGCCAACATGGGGCAAAAAGACACAAAGTGGGGGGAGAGCTGCTAGGTTAAAACCTGGCTACTGACCTTCAAAGCTCTAGAGGATGTGAGAAGCATGCTTCACTAGGGCATCCCGCGCTCTTTGGCTGCAGCTCATGGCCGGTCAGTTTGCCATTAATCTGGACCAGATACTAGGCTCGTACCCCATATTCAGGGCTTTGCACTCCTGTGTCTCTGCGGAGCCTCCGACATCAGAGTGGAATTTATCCCGTTTCAGGGCCTCTCACACTTGTCTTGTAGAGCCTCCAACATTAGCGAGGAGTTTATCCCCTATTTCAGGGCCTCGGACGCTACTGTCTAGGACACTGGTGCTGAGCTGGTTCCCTGTCTCAGACATTGGCTTTGGTACCAAGCTCTCCTCCTCTCTACAACAGATTATCCAGAGAAACATCCAACCTTTAGAGAACCTCTAGAGGCTACAGGCGAAAGCTTGACTTTCACCTTCAAGAAATCCCAACAAGTAGCCCAAAGAGGACTCTGTCAGAGCTCCACTAGGGCCTACAGTGCAACCGTTGTCACATTTGTAAAATGGCACCTTTGTGCTCCACACAGACATGGGAAGATCCAGGAACAACCCTCTGCACACTGATATATATCCTTTCCAGCAAACTTTGCCATAAACATTGAGATTTTTAGTTCACACATATTGCAATACATGTTTAAGCTGGCCAACTGCGTCAAAGTAAACCTTTCTGGCCAAACCCTACTCTACCAAAAGCAAATGCTACTGTGGACACAATGCCAACATGGGGCAAAAAGACACAAAGTGGGGGGAGAGCTGCTAGGTTAAAACCTGGCTACTGACCTTCAAAGCTCTAGAGGATGTGAGAAGCATGCTTCACTAGGGCATCCCGCGCTCTTTGGCTGCAGCTCATGGCCGGTCAGTTTGCCATTAATCTGGACCAGATACTAGGCTCGTATCCCATATTCAGGGCTTTGCACTCCTGTGTCTCTGCGGAGCCTCCGACATCAGAGTGGAGTTTATCCCCTGTTTCAGGGCCTCTCACACTTGTCTTGTAGAGCCTCCAACATTAGCGAGGAGTTTATCCCCTATTTCAGGGCCTAGGACGCTACTGTCTAGGACACTGGTGCTGAGCTGGTTCCCTGTCTCAGACATTGGCTTTGGTACCAAGCTCTCCTCCTCTCTACAACAGATTATCCAGAGAAACATCCAACCTTTAGAGAACCTCTAGAGGCTACAGGCGAAAGCTTGACTTTCACCTTCAAGAAATCCCAACAAGTAGCCCAAAGAGGACTCTGTCAGAGCTCCACTAGGGCCTACAGTGCAACCGTTGTCACATTTGTAAAATGGCACCTTTGTGCTCCACACAGACATGGGAAGATCCAGGAACAACCCTCTGCACACTGCTATATATCCTTTCCAGCAAACTTTGCCATAAACATTGAGATTTTTAGTTCACACATATTGCAATACATGTTTAAGCTGGCCAACTGCGTCAAACTAAACCTTTCTGGCCAAACCCTACTCTACCAAAAGCAAATGCTACTGTGGACACAATGCCAACATGGGGCAAAAAGACACAAAGTGGGGGGAGAGCTGCTAGGTTAAAACCTGGCTACTGACCTTCAAAGCTCTAGAGGATGTGAGAAGCATGCTTCACTAGGGCATCCCGCGCTCTTTGGCTGCAGCTCATGGCCGGTCAGTTTGCCATTAATCTGGACCAGATACTAGGCTCGTACCCCATATTCAGGGCTTTGCACTCCTGTGTCTCTGCGGAGCCTCCGACATCAGAGTGGAGTTTATCCCCTGTTTCAGGGCCTCTCACACTTGTCTTGTAGAGCCTCCAACATTAGCGAGGAGTTTATCCCCTATTTCAGGGCCTCGGACGCTACTGTCTAGGACACTGGTGCTGAGCTGGTTCCCTGTCTCAGACATTGGCTTTGGTACCAAGCTCTCCTCCTCTCTACAACAGATTATCCAGAGAAACATCCAACCTTTAGAGAACCTCTAGAGGCTACAGGCGAAAGCTTGACTTTCACCTTCAAGAAATCCCAACAAGTAGCCCAAAGAGGACTCTGTCAGAGCTCCACTAGGGCCTACAGTGCAACCGTTGTCACATTTGTAAAATGGCACCTTTGTGCTCCACACAGACATGGGAAGATCCAGGAACAACCCTCTGCACACTGCTATATATCCTTTCCAGCAAACTTTGCCATAAACATTGAGATTTTTAGTTCACACATATTGCAATACATGTTTAAGCTGGCCAACTGCGTCAAACTAAACCTTTCTGGCCAAACCCTACTCTACCAAAAGCAAATGCTACTGTGGACACAATGCCAACATGGGGCAAAAAGACACAAAGTGGGGGGAGAGCTGCTAGGTTAAAACCTGGCTACTGACCTTCAAAGCTCTAGAGGATGTGAGAAGCATGCTTCACTAGGGCATCCCGCGCTCTTTGGCTGCAGCTCATGGCCGGTCAGTTTGCCATTAATCTGGACCAGATACTAGGCTCGTACCCCATATTCAGGGCTTTGCACTCCTGTGTCTCTGCGGAGCCTCCGACATCAGAGTGGAGTTTATCCCCTGTTTCAGGGCCTCTCACACTTGTCTTGTAGAGCCTCCAACATTAGCGAGGAGTTTATCCCCTATTTCAGGGCCTCGGACGCTACTGTCTAGGACACTGGTGCTGAGCTGGTTCCCTGTCTCAGACATTGGCTTTGGTACCAAGCTCTCCTCCTCTCTACAACAGATTATCCAGAGAAACATCCAACCTTTAGAGAACCTCTAGAGGCTACAGGCGAAAGCTTGACTTTCACCTTCAAGAAATCCCAACAAGTAGCCCAAAGAGGACTCTGTCAGAGCTCCACTAGGGCCTACAGTGCAACCGTTGTCACATTTGTAAAATGGCACCTTTGTGCTCCACACAGACATGGGAAGATCCAGGAACAACCCTCTGCACACTGCTATATATCCTTTCCAGCAAACTTTGCCATAAACATTGAGATTTTTAGTTCACACATATTGCAATACATGTTTAAGCTGGCCAACTGCGTCAAACTAAACCTTTCTGGCCAAACCCTACTCTACCAAAAGCAAATGCTACTGTGGACACAATGCCAACATGGGGCAAAAAGACACAAAGTGGGGGGAGAGCTGCTAGGTTAAAACCTGGCTACTGACCTTCAAAGCTCTAGAGGATGTGAGAAGCATGCTTCACTAGGGCATCCCGCGCTCTTTGGCTGCAGCTCATGGCCGGTCAGTTTGCCATTAATCTGGACCAGATACTAGGCTCGTACCCCATATTCAGGGCTTTGCACTCCTGTGTCTCTGCGGAGCCTCCGACATCAGAGTGGAGTTTATCCCCTGTTTCAGGGCCTCTCACACTTGTCTTGTAGAGCCTCCAACATTAGCGAGGAGTTTATCCCCTATTTCAGGGCCTCGGACGCTACTGTCTAGGACACTGGTGCTGAGCTGGTTCCCTGTCTCAGACATTGGCTTTGGTACCAAGCTCTCCTCCTCTCTACAACAGATTATCCAGAGAAACATCCAACCTTTAGAGAACCTCTAGAGGCTACAGGCGAAAGCTTGACTTTCACCTTCAAGAAATCCCAACAAGTAGCCCAAAGAGGACTCTGTCAGAGCTCCACTAGGGCCTACAGTGCAACCGTTGTCACATTTGTAAAATGGCACCTTTGTGCTCCACACAGACATGGGAAGATCCAGGAACAACCCTCTGCACACTGCTATATATCCTTTCCAGCAAACTTTGCCATAAACATTGAGATTTTTAGTTCACACATATTGCAATACATGTTTAAGCTGGCCAACTGCGTCAAACTAAACCTTTCTGGCCAAACCCTACTCTACCAAAAGCAAATGCTACTGTGGACACAATGCCAACATGGGGCAAAAAGACACAAAGTGGGGGGAGAGCTGCTAGGTTAAAACCTGGCTACTGACCTTCAAAGCTCTAGAGGATGTGAGAAGCATGCTTCACTAGGGCATCCCGCGCTCTTTGGCTGCAGCTCATGGCCGCTCAGTTTGCCATTAATCTGGACCAGATACTAGGCTCGTACCCCATATTCAGGGCTTTGCACTCCTGTGTCTCTGCGGAGCCTCCGACATCAGAGTGGAGTTTATCCCCTGTTTCAGGGCCTCTCACACTTGTCTTGTAGAGCCTCCAACATTAGCGAGGAGTTCATCCCCTATTTCAGGGCCTCGGACGCTACTGTCTAGGACACTGGTGCTGAGCTGGTTCCCTGTCTCAGACATTGGCTTTGGTACCAAGCTCTCCTCCTCTCTACAACAGATTATCCAGAGAAACATCCAACCTTTAGAGAACCTCTAGAGGCTACAGGCGAAAGCTTGACTTTCACCTTCAAGAAATCCCAACAAGTAGCCCAAAGAGGACTCTGTCAGAGCTCCACTAGGGCCTACAGTGCAACCGTTGTCACATTTGTAAAATGGCACCTTTGTGCTCCACACAGACATGGGAAGATCCAGGAACAACCCTCTGCACACTGCTATATATCCTTTCCAGCAAACTTTGCCATAAACATTGAGATTTTTAGTTCACACATATTGCAATACATGTTTAAGCTGGCCAACTGCGTCAAACTAAACCTTTCTGGCCAAACCCTACTCTACCAAAAGCAAATGCTACTGTGGACACAATGCCAACATGGGGCAAAAAGACACAAAGTGGGGGGAGAGCTGCTAGGTTAAAACCTGGCTACTGACCTTCAAAGCTCTAGAGGATGTGAGAAGCATGCTTCACTAGGGCATCCCGCGCTCTTTGGCTGCAGCTCATGGCCGGTCAGTTTGCCATTAATCTGGACCAGATACTAGGCTCGTACCCCATATTCAGGACTTTGCACTCCTGTGTCTCTGCGGAGCCTCCAACATCAGAGTGGAGTTTATCCCCTGTTTCAGGGCCTCTCACACTTGTCTTGTAGAGCCTCCAACATTAGCGAGGAGTTTATCCCCTATTTCAGGGCCTCGGACGCTACTGTCTAGGACACTGGTGCTGAGCTGGTTCCCTGTCTCAGACATTGGCTTTGGTACCAAGCTCTCCTCCTCTCTACAACAGATTATCCAGAGAAACATCCAACCTTTAGAGAACCTCTAGAGGCTACAGGCAAAAGCTTGACTTTCACCTTCAAGAAATCCCAACAAGTAGCCCAAAGAGGACTCTGTCAGAGCTCCACTAGGGCCTACAGTGCAACCGTTGTCACATTTGTAAAATGGCACCTTTGTGCTCCACACAGACATGGGAAGATCCAGGAACAACCCTCTGCACACTGCTATATATCCTTTCCAGCAAACTTTGCCATAAACATTGAGATTTTTAGTTCACACATATTGCAATACATGTTTAAGCTGGCCAACTGCGTCAAACTAAACCTTTCTGGCCAAACCCTACTCTACCAAAAGCAAATGCTACTGTGGACACAATGCCAACATGGGGCAAAAAGACACAAAGTGGGGGGAGAGCTGCTAGGTTAAAACCTGGCTACTGACCTTCAAAGCTCTAGAGGATGTGAGAAGCATGCTTCACTAGGGCATCCCGCGCTCTTTGGCTGCAGCTCATGGCCGGTCAGTTTGCCATTAATCTGGACCAGATACTAGGCTCGTATCCCATATTCAGGGCTTTGCACTCCTGTGTCTCTGCGGAGCCTCCGACATCAGAGTGGAGTTTATCCCCTGTTTCAGGGCCTCTCACACTTGTCTTGTAGAGCCTCCAACATTAGCGAGGAGTTTATCCCCTATTTCAGGGCCTAGGACGCTACTGTCTAGGACACTGGTGCTGAGCTGGTTCCCTGTCTCAGACATTGGCTTTGGTACCAAGCTCTCCTCCTCTCTACAACAGATTATCCAGAGAAACATCCAACCTTTAGAGAACCTCTAGAGGCTACAGGCGAAAGCTTGACTTTCACCTTCAAGAAATCCCAACAAGTAGCCCAAAGAGGACTCTGTCAGAGCTCCACTAGGGCCTACAGTGCAACCGTTGTCACATTTGTAAAATGGCACCTTTGTGCTCCACACAGACATGGGAAGATCCAGGAACAACCCTCTGCACACTGCTATATATCCTTTCCAGCAAACTTTGCCATAAACATTGAGATTTTTAGTTCACACATATTGCAATACATGTTTAAGCTGGCCAACTGCGTCAAACTAAACCTTTCTGGCCAAACCCTACTCTACCAAAAGCAAATGCTACTGTGGACACAATGCCAACATGGGGCAAAAAGACACAAAGTGGGGGGAGAGCTGCTAGGTTAAAACCTGGCTACTGACCTTCAAAGCTCTAGAGGATGTGAGAAGCATGCTTCACTAGGGCATCCCGCGCTCTTTGGCTGCAGCTCATGGCCGCTCAGTTTGCCATTAATCTGGACCAGATACTAGGCTCGTACCCCATATTCAGGGCTTTGCACTCCTGTGTCTCTGCGGAGCCTCCGACATCAGAGTGGAGTTTATCCCCTGTTTCAGGGCCTCTCACACTTGTCTTGTAGAGCCTCCAACATTAGCGAGGAGTTTATCCCCTATTTCAGGGCCTCGGACGCTACTGTCTAGGACACTGGTGCTGAGCTGGTTCCCTGTCTCAGACATTGGCTTTGGTACCAAGCTCTCCTCCTCTCTACAACAGATTATCCAGAGAAACATCCAACCTTTAGAGAACCTCTAGAGGCTACAGGCGAAAGCTTGACTTTCACCTTCAAGAAATCCCAACAAGTAGCCCAAAGAGGACTCTGTCAGAGCTCCACTAGGGCCTACAGTGCAACCGTTGTCACATTTGTAAAATGGCACCTTTGTGCTCCACACAGACATGGGAAGATCCAGGAACAACCCTCTGCACACTGCTATATATCCTTTCCAGCAAACTTTGCCATAAACATTGAGATTTTTAGTTCACACATATTGCAATACATGTTTAAGCTGGCCAACTGCGTCAAACTAAACCTTTCTGGCCAAACCCTACTCTACCAAAAGCAAATGCTACTGTGGACACAATGCCAACATGGGGCAAAAAGACACAAAGTGGGGGGAGAGCTGCTAGGTTAAAACCTGGCTACTGACCTTCAAAGCTCTAGAGGATGTGAGAAGCATGCTTCACTAGGGCATCCCGCGCTCTTTGGCTGCAGCTCATGGCCGGTCAGTTTGCCATTAATCTGGACCAGATACTAGGCTCGTACCCCATATTCAGGACTTTGCACTCCTGTGTCTCTGCGGAGCCTCCAACATCAGAGTGGAGTTTATCCCCTGTTTCAGGGCCTCTCACACTTGTCTTGTAGAGCCTCCAACATTAGCGAGGAGTTTATCCCCTATTTCAGGGCCTCGGACGCTACTGTCTAGGACACTGGTGCTGAGCTGGTTCCCTGTCTCAGACATTGGCTTTGGTACCAAGCTCTCCTCCTCTCTACAACAGATTATCCAGAGAAACATCCAACCTTTAGAGAACCTCTAGAGGCTACAGGCGAAAGCTTGACTTTCACCTTCAAGAAATCCCAACAAGTAGCCCAAAGAGGACTCTGTCAGAGCTCCACTAGGGCCTACAGTGCAACCGTTGTCACATTTGTAAAATGGCACCTTTGTGCTCCACACAGACATGGGAAGATCCAGGAACAACCCTCTGCACACTGCTATATATCCTTTCCAGCAAACTTTGCCATAAACATTGAGATTTTTAGTTCACACATATTGCAATACATGTTTAAGCTGGCCAACTGCGTCAAACTAAACCTTTCTGGCCAAACCCTACTCTACCAAAAGCAAATGCTACTGTGGACACAATGCCAACATGGGGCAAAAAGACACAAAGTGGGGGGAGAGCTGCTAGGTTAAAACCTGGCTACTGACCTTCAAAGCTCTAGAGGATGTGAGAAGCATGCTTCACTAGGGCATCCCGCGCTCTTTGGCTGCAGCTCATGGCCGGTCAGTTTGCCATTAATCTGGACCAGATACTAGGCTCGTATCCCATATTCAGGGCTTTGCACTCCTGTGTCTCTGCGGAGCCTCCGACATCAGAGTGGAGTTTATCCCCTGTTTCAGGGCCTCTCACACTTGTCTTGTAGAGCCTCCAACATTAGCGAGGAGTTTATCCCCTATTTCAGGGCCTAGGACGCTACTGTCTAGGACACTGGTGCTGAGCTGGTTCCCTGTCTCAGACATTGGCTTTGGTACCAAGCTCTCCTCCTCTCTACAACAGATTATCCAGAGAAACATCCAACCTTTAGAGAACCTCTAGAGGCTACAGGCGAAAGCTTGACTTTCACCTTCAAGAAATCCCAACAAGTAGCCCAAAGAGGACTCTGTCAGAGCTCCACTAGGGCCTACAGTGCAACCGTTGTCACATTTGTAAAATGGCACCTTTGTGCTCCACACAGACATGGGAAGATCCAGGAACAACCCTCTGCACACTGCTATATATCCTTTCCAGCAAACTTTGCCATAAACATTGAGATTTTTAGTTCACACATATTGCAATACATGTTTAAGCTGGCCAACTGCGTCAAACTAAACCTTTCTGGCCAAACCCTACTCTACCAAAAGCAAATGCTACTGTGGACACAATGCCAACATGGGGCAAAAAGACACAAAGTGGGGGGAGAGCTGCTAGGTTAAAACCTGGCTACTGACCTTCAAAGCTCTAGAGGATGTGAGAAGCATGCTTCACTAGGGCATCCCGCGCTCTTTGGCTGCAGCTCATGGCCGCTCAGTTTGCCATTAATCTGGACCAGATACTAGGCTCGTACCCCATATTCAGGGCTTTGCACTCCTGTGTCTCTGCGGAGCCTCCGACATCAGAGTGGAGTTTATCCCCTGTTTCAGGGCCTCTCACACTTGTCTTGTAGAGCCTCCAACATTAGCGAGGAGTTTATCCCCTATTTCAGGGCCTCGGACGCTACTGTCTAGGACACTGGTGCTGAGCTGGTTCCCTGTCTCAGACATTGGCTTTGGTACCAAGCTCTCCTCCTCTCTACAACAGATTATCCAGAGAAACATCCAACCTTTAGAGAACCTCTAGAGGCTACAGGCGAAAGCTTGACTTTCACCTTCAAGAAATCCCAACAAGTAGCCCAAAGAGGACTCTGTCAGAGCTCCACTAGGGCCTACAGTGCAACCGTTGTCACATTTGTAAAATGGCACCTTTGTGCTCCACACAGACATGGGAAGATCCAGGAACAACCCTCTGCACACTGCTATATATCCTTTCCAGCAAACTTTGCCATAAACATTGAGATTTTTAGTTCACACATATTGCAATACATGTTTAAGCTGGCCAACTGCGTCAAACTAAACCTTTCTGGCCAAACCCTACTCTACCAAAAGCAAATGCTACTGTGGACACAATGCCAACATGGGGCAAAAAGACACAAAGTGGGGGGAGAGCTGCTAGGTTAAAACCTGGCTACTGACCTTCAAAGCTCTAGAGGATGTGAGAAGCATGCTTCACTAGGGCATCCCGCGCTCTTTGGCTGCAGCTCATGGCCGGTCAGTTTGCCATTAATCTGGACCAGATACTAGGCTCGTACCCCATATTCAGGGCTTTGCACTCCTGTGTCTCTGCGGAGCCTCCGACATCAGAGTGGAGTTTATCCCCTGTTTCAGGGCCTCTCACACTTGTCTTGTAGAGCCTCCAACATTAGCGAGGAGTTCATCCCCTATTTCAGGGCCTAGGACGCTACTGTCTAGGACACTGGTGCTGAGCTGGTTCCCTGTCTCAGACATTGGCTTTGGTACCAAGCTCTCCTCCTCTCTACAACAGATTATCCAGAGAAACATCCAACCTTTAGAGAACCTCTAGAGGCTACAGGCGAAAGCTTGACTTTCACCTTCAAGAAATCCCAACAAGTAGCCCAAAGAGGACTCTGTCAGAGCTCCACTAGGGCCTACAGTGCAACCGTTGTCACATTTGTAAAATGGCACCTTTGTGCTCCACACAGACATGGGAAGATCCAGGAACAACCCTCTGCACACTGCTATATATCCTTTCCAGCAAACTTTGCCATAAACATTGAGATTTTTAGTTCACACATATTGCAATACATGTTTAAGCTGGCCAACTGCGTCAAACTAAACCTTTCTGGCCAAACCCTACTCTACCAAAAGCAAATGCTACTGTGGACACAATGCCAACATGGGGCAAAAAGACACAAAGTGGGGGGAGAGCTGCTAGGTTAAAACCTGGCTACTGACCTTCAAAGCTCTAGAGGATGTGAGAAGCATGCTTCACTAGGGCATCCCGCGCTCTTTGGCTGCAGCTCATGGCCGGTCAGTTTGCCATTAATCTGGACCAGATACTAGGCTCGTACCCAATATTCAGGGCTTTGCACTCCTGTGTCTCTGCGGAGCCTCCGACATCAGAGTGGAGTTTATCCCCTGTTTCAGGGCCTCTCACACTTGTCTTGTAGAGCCTCCAACATTAGCGAGGAGTTCATCCCCTATTTCAGGGCCTCGGACGCTACTGTCTAGGACACTGGTGCTGAGCTGGTTCCCTGTCTCAGACATTGGCTTTGGTACCAAGCTCTCCTCCTCTCTACAACAGATTATCCAGAGAAACATCCAACCTTTAGAGAACCTCTAGAGGCTACAGGCGAAAGCTTGACTTTCACCTTCAAGAAATCCCAACAAGTAGCCCAAAGAGGACTCTGTCAGAGCTCCACTAGGGCCTACAGTGCAACCGTTGTCACATTTGTAAAATGGCACCTTTGTGCTCCACACAGACATGGGAAGATCCAGGAACAACCCTCTGCACACTGCTATATATCCTTTCCAGCAAACTTTGCCATAAACATTGAGATTTTTAGTTCACACATATTGCAATACATGTTTAAGCTGGCCAACTGCGTCAAACTAAACCTTTCTGGCCAAACCCTACTCTACCAAAAGCAAATGCTACTGTGGACACAATGCCAACATGGGGCAAAAAGACACAAAGTGGGGGGAGAGCTGCTAGGTTAAAACCTGGCTACTGACCTTCAAAGCTCTAGAGGATGTGAGAAGCATGCTTCACTAGGGCATCCCGCGCTCTTTGGCTGCAGCTCATGGCCGGTCAGTTTGCCATTAATCTGGACCAGATACTAGGCTCGTACCCCATATTCAGGGCTTTGCACTCCTGTGTCTCTGCGGAGCCTCCGACATCAGAGTGGAGTTTATCCCCTGTTTCAGGGCCTCTCACACTTGTCTTGTAGAGCCTCCAACATTAGCGAGGAGTTTATCCCCTATTTCAGGGCCTCGGACGCTACTGTCTAGGACACTGGTGCTGAGCTGGTTCCCTGTCTCAGACATTGGCTTTGGTACCAAGCTCTCCTCCTCTCTACAACAGATTATCCAGAGAAACATCCAACCTTTAGAGAACCTCTAGAGGCTACAGGCGAAAGCTTGACTTTCACCTTCAAGAAATCCCAACAAGTAGCCCAAAGAGGACTCTGTCAGAGCTCCACTAGGGCCTACAGTGCAACCGTTGTCACATTTGTAAAATGGCACCTTTGTGCTCCACACAGACATGGGAAGATCCAGGAACAACCCTCTGCACACTGCTATATATCCTTTCCAGCAAACTTTGCCATAAACATTGAGATTTTTAGTTCACACATATTGCAATACATGTTTAAGCTGGCCAACTGCGTCAAACTAAACCTTTCTGGCCAAACCCTACTCTACCAAAAGCAAATGCTACTGTGGACACAATGCCAACATGGGGCAAAAAGACACAAAGTGGGGGGAGAGCTGCTAGGTTAAAACCTGGCTACTGACCTTCAAAGCTCTAGAGGATGTGAGAAGCATGCTTCACTAGGGCATCCCGCGCTCTTTGGCTGCAGCTCATGGCCGGTCAGTTTGCCATTAATCTGGACCAGATACTAGGCTCGTACCCCATATTCAGGGCTTTGCACTCCTGTGTCTCTGCGGAGCCTCCGACATCAGAGTGGAGTTTATCCCCTGTTTCAGGGCCTCTCACACTTGTCTTGTAGAGCCTCCAACATTAGCGAGGAGTTCATCCCCTATTTCAGGGCCTCGGACGCTACTGTCTAGGACACTGGTGCTGAGCTGGTTCCCTGTCTCAGACATTGGCTTTGGTACCAAGCTCTCCTCCTCTCTACAACAGATTATCCAGAGAAACATCCAACCTTTAGAGAACCTCTAGAGGCTACAGGCGAAAGCTTGACTTTCACCTTCAAGAAATCCCAACAAGTAGCCCAAAGAGGACTCTGTCAGAGCTCCACTAGGGCCTACAGTGCAACCGTTGTCACATTTGTAAAATGGCACCTTTGTGCTCCACACAGACATGGGAAGATCCAGGAACAACCCTCTGCACACTGCTATATATCCTTTCCAGCAAACTTTGCCATAAACATTGAGATTTTTAGTTCACACATATTGCAATACATGTTTAAGCTGGCCAACTGCGTCAAACTAAACCTTTCTGGCCAAACCCTACTCTACCAAAAGCAAATGCTACTGTGGACACAATGCCAACATGGGGCAAAAAGACACAAAGTGGGGGGAGAGCTGCTAGGTTAAAACCTGGCTACTGACCTTCAAAGCTCTAGAGGATGTGAGAAGCATGCTTCACTAGGGCATCCCGCGCTCTTTGGCTGCAGCTCATGGCCGGTCAGTTTGCCATTAATCTGGACCAGATACTAGGCTCGTACCCCATATTCAGGGCTTTGCACTCCTGTGTCTCTGCGGAGCCTCCGACATCAGAGTGGAGTTTATCCCCTGTTTCAGGGCCTCTCACACTTGTCTTGTAGAGCCTCCAACATTAGCGAGGAGTTTATCCCCTATTTCAGGGCCTCGGACGCTACTGTCTAGGACACTGGTGCTGAGCTGGTTCCCTGTCTCAGACATTGGCTTTGGTACCAAGCTCTCCTCCTCTCTACAACAGATTATCCAGAGAAACATCCAACCTTTAGAGAACCTCTAGAGGCTACAGGCGAAAGCTTGACTTTCACCTTCAAGAAATCCCAACAAGTAGCCCAAAGAGGACTCTGTCAGAGCTCCACTAGGGCCTACAGTGCAACCGTTGTCACATTTGTAAAATGGCACCTTTGTGCTCCACACAGACATGGGAAGATCCAGGAACAACCCTCTGCACACTGCTATATATCCTTTCCAGCAAACTTTGCCATAAACATTGAGATTTTTAGTTCACACATATTGCAATACATGTTTAAGCTGGCCAACTGCGTCAAACTAAACCTTTCTGGCCAAACCCTACTCTACCAAAAGCAAATGCTACTGTGGACACAATGCCAACATGGGGCAAAAAGACACAAAGTGGGGGGAGAGCTGCTAGGTTAAAACCTGGCTACTGACCTTCAAAGCTCTAGAGGATGTGAGAAGCATGCTTCACTAGGGCATCCCGCGCTCTTTGGCTGCAGCTCATGGCCGGTCAGTTTGCCATTAATCTGGACCAGATACTAGGCTCGTACCCCATATTCAGGGCTTTGCACTCCTGTGTCTCTGCGGAGCCTCCGACATCAGAGTGGAGTTTATCCCCTGTTTCAGGGCCTCTCACACTTGTCTTGTAGAGCCTCCAACATTAGCGAGGAGTTCATCCCCTATTTCAGGGCCTCGGACGCTACTGTCTAGGACACTGGTGCTGAGCTGGTTCCCTGTCTCAGACATTGGCTTTGGTACCAAGCTCTCCTCCTCTCTACAACAGATTATCCAGAGAAACATCCAACCTTTAGAGAACCTCTAGAGGCTACAGGCGAAAGCTTGACTTTCACCTTCAAGAAATCCCAACAAGTAGCCCAAAGAGGACTCTGTCAGAGCTCCACTAGGGCCTACAGTGCAACCGTTGTCACATTTGTAAAATGGCACCTTTGTGCTCCACACAGACATGGGAAGATCCAGGAACAACCCTCTGCACACTGCTATATATCCTTTCCAGCAAACTTTGCCATAAACATTGAGATTTTTAGTTCACACATATTGCAATACATGTTTAAGCTGGCCAACTGCGTCAAACTAAACCTTTCTGGCCAAACCCTACTCTACCAAAAGCAAATGCTACTGTGGACACAATGCCAACATGGGGCAAAAAGACACAAAGTGGGGGGAGAGCTGCTAGGTTAAAACCTGGCTACTGACCTTCAAAGCTCTAGAGGATGTGAGAAGCATGCTTCACTAGGGCATCCCGCGCTCTTTGGCTGCAGCTCATGGCCGGTCAGTTTGCCATTAATCTGGACCAGATACTAGGCTCGTACCCCATATTCAGGACTTTGCACTCCTGTGTCTCTGCGGAGCCTCCAACATCAGAGTGGAGTTTATCCCCTGTTTCAGGGCCTCTCACACTTGTCTTGTAGAGCCTCCAACATTAGCGAGGAGTTTATCCCCTATTTCAGGGCCTCGGACGCTACTGTCTAGGACACTGGTGCTGAGCTGGTTCCCTGTCTCAGACATTGGCTTTGGTACCAAGCTCTCCTCCTCTCTACAACAGATTATCCAGAGAAACATCCAACCTTTAGAGAACCTCTAGAGGCTACAGGCGAAAGCTTGACTTTCACCTTCAAGAAATCCCAACAAGTAGCCCAAAGAGGACTCTGTCAGAGCTCCACTAGGGCCTACAGTGCAACCGTTGTCACATTTGTAAAATGGCACCTTTGTGCTCCACACAGACATGGGAAGATCCAGGAACAACCCTCTGCACACTGCTATATATCCTTTCCAGCAAACTTTGCCATAAACATTGAGATTTTTAGTTCACACATATTGCAATACATGTTTAAGCTGGCCAACTGCGTCAAACTAAACCTTTCTGGCCAAACCCTACTCTACCAAAAGCAAATGCTACTGTGGACACAATGCCAACATGGGGCAAAAAGACACAAAGTGGGGGGAGAGCTGCTAGGTTAAAACCTGGCTACTGACCTTCAAAGCTCTAGAGGATGTGAGAAGCATGCTTCACTAGGGCATCCCGCGCTCTTTGGCTGCAGCTCATGGCCGGTCAGTTTGCCATTAATCTGGACCAGATACTAGGCTCGTATCCCATATTCAGGGCTTTGCACTCCTGTGTCTCTGCGGAGCCTCCGACATCAGAGTGGAGTTTATCCCCTGTTTCAGGGCCTCTCACACTTGTCTTGTAGAGCCTCCAACATTAGCGAGGAGTTTATCCCCTATTTCAGGGCCTAGGACGCTACTGTCTAGGACACTGGTGCTGAGCTGGTTCCCTGTCTCAGACATTGGCTTTGGTACCAAGCTCTCCTCCTCTCTACAACAGATTATCCAGAGAAACATCCAACCTTTAGAGAACCTCTAGAGGCTACAGGCGAAAGCTTGACTTTCACCTTCAAGAAATCCCAACAAGTAGCCCAAAGAGGACTCTGTCAGAGCTCCACTAGGGCCTACAGTGCAACCGTTGTCACATTTGTAAAATGGCACCTTTGTGCTCCACACAGACATGGGAAGATCCAGGAACAACCCTCTGCACACTGCTATATATCCTTTCCAGCAAACTTTGCCATAAACATTGAGATTTTTAGTTCACACATATTGCAATACATGTTTAAGCTGGCCAACTGCGTCAAACTAAACCTTTCTGGCCAAACCCTACTCTACCAAAAGCAAATGCTACTGTGGACACAATGCCAACATGGGGCAAAAAGACACAAAGTGGGGGGAGAGCTGCTAGGTTAAAACCTGGCTACTGACCTTCAAAGCTCTAGAGGATGTGAGAAGCATGCTTCACTAGGGCATCCCGCGCTCTTTGGCTGCAGCTCATGGCCGGTCAGTTTGCCATTAATCTGGACCAGATACTAGGCTCGTACCCCATATTCAGGGCTTTGCACTCCTGTGTCTCTGCGGAGCCTCCGACATCAGAGTGGAGTTTATCCCCTGTTTCAGGGCCTCTCACACTTGTCTTGTAGAGCCTCCAACATTAGCGAGGAGTTCATCCCCTATTTCAGGGCCTCGGACGCTACTGTCTAGGACACTGGTGCTGAGCTGGTTCCCTGTCTCAGACATTGGCTTTGGTACCAAGCTCTCCTCCTCTCTACAACAGATTATCCAGAGAAACATCCAACCTTTAGAGAACCTCTAGAGGCTACAGGCGAAAGCTTGACTTTCACCTTCAAGAAATCCCAACAAGTAGCCCAAAGAGGACTCTGTCAGAGCTCCACTAGGGCCTACAGTGCAACCGTTGTCACATTTGTAAAATGGCACCTTTGTGCTCCACACAGACATGGGAAGATCCAGGAACAACCCTCTGCACACTGCTATATATCCTTTCCAGCAAACTTTGCCATAAACATTGAGATTTTTAGTTCACACATATTGCAATACATGTTTAAGCTGGCCAACTGCGTCAAACTAAACCTTTCTGGCCAAACCCTACTCTACCAAAAGCAAATGCTACTGTGGACACAATGCCAACATGGGGCAAAAAGACACAAAGTGGGGGGAGAGCTGCTAGGTTAAAACCTGGCTACTGACCTTCAAAGCTCTAGAGGATGTGAGAAGCATGCTTCACTAGGGCATCCCGCGCTCTTTGGCTGCAGCTCATGGCCGGTCAGTTTGCCATTAATCTGGACCAGATACTAGGCTCGTACCCCATATTCAGGGCTTTGCACTCCTGTGTCTCTGCGGAGCCTCCGACATCAGAGTGGAGTTTATCCCCTGTTTCAGGGCCTCTCACACTTGTCTTGTAGAGCCTCCAACATTAGCGAGGAGTTTATCCCCTATTTCAGGGCCTCGGACGCTACTGTCTAGGACACTGGTGCTGAGCTGGTTCCCTGTCTCAGACATTGGCTTTGGTACCAAGCTCTCCTCCTCTCTACAACAGATTATCCAGAGAAACATCCAACCTTTAGAGAACCTCTAGAGGCTACAGGCGAAAGCTTGACTTTCACCTTCAAGAAATCCCAACAAGTAGGCCAAAGAGGACTCTGTCAGAGCTCCACTAGGGCCTACAGTGCAACCGTTGTCACATTTGTAAAATGGCACCTTTGTGCTCCACACAGACATGGGAAGATCCAGGAACAACCCTCTGCACACTGCTATATATCCTTTCCAGCAAACTTTGCCATAAACATTGAGATTTTTAGTTCACACATATTGCAATACATGTTTAAGCTGGCCAACTGCGTCAAACTAAACCTTTCTGGCCAAACCCTACTCTACCAAAAGCAAATGCTACTGTGGACACAATGCCAACATGGGGCAAAAAGACACAAAGTGGGGGGAGAGCTGCTAGGTTAAAACCTGGCTACTGACCTTCAAAGCTCTAGAGGATGTGAGAAGCATGCTTCACTAGGGCATCCCGCGCTCTTTGGCTGCAGCTCATGGCCGCTCAGTTTGCCATTAATCTGGACCAGATACTAGGCTCGTACCCCATATTCAGGGCTTTGCACTCCTGTGTCTCTGCGGAGCCTCCGACATCAGAGTGGAGTTTATCCCCTGTTTCAGGGCCTCTCACACTTGTCTTGTAGAGCCTCCAACATTAGCGAGGAGTTTATCCCCTATTTCAGGGCCTCGGACGCTACTGTCTAGGACACTGGTGCTGAGCTGGTTCCCTGTCTCAGACATTGGCTTTGGTACCAAGCTCTCCTCCTCTCTACAACAGATTATCCAGAGAAACATCCAACCTTTAGAGAACCTCTAGAGGCTACAGGCGAAAGCTTGACTTTCACCTTCAAGAAATCCCAACAAGTAGCCCAAAGAGGACTCTGTCAGAGCTCCACTAGGGCCTACAGTGCAACCGTTGTCACATTTGTAAAATGGCACCTTTGTGCTCCACACAGACATGGGAAGATCCAGGAACAACCCTCTGCACACTGCTATATATCCTTTCCAGCAAACTTTGCCATAAACATTGAGATTTTTAGTTCACACATATTGCAATACATGTTTAAGCTGGCCAACTGCGTCAAACTAAACCTTTCTGGCCAAACCCTACTCTACCAAAAGCAAATGCTACTGTGGACACAATGCCAACATGGGGCAAAAAGACACAAAGTGGGGGGAGAGCTGCTAGGTTAAAACCTGGCTACTGACCTTCAAAGCTCTAGAGGATGTGAGAAGCATGCTTCACTAGGGCATCCCGCGCTCTTTGGCTGCAGCTCATGGCCGGTCAGTTTGCCATTAATCTGGACCAGATACTAGGCTCGTACCCCATATTCAGGGCTTTGCACTCCTGTGTCTCTGCGGAGCCTCCGACATCAGAGTGGAGTTTATCCCCTGTTTCAGGGCCTCTCACACTTGTCTTGTAGAGCCTCCAACATTAGCGAGGAGTTCATCCCCTATTTCAGGGCCTCGGACGCTACTGTCTAGGACACTGGTGCTGAGCTGGTTCCCTGTCTCAGACATTGGCTTTGGTACCAAGCTCTCCTCCTCTCTACAACAGATTATCCAGAGAAACATCCAACCTTTAGAGAACCTCTAGAGGCTACAGGCGAAAGCTTGACTTTCACCTTCAAGAAATCCCAACAAGTAGCCCAAAGAGGACTCTGTCAGAGCTCCACTAGGGCCTACAGTGCAACCGTTGTCACATTTGTAAAATGGCACCTTTGTGCTCCACACAGACATGGGAAGATCCAGGAACAACCCTCTGCACACTGCTATATATCCTTTCCAGCAAACTTTGCCATAAACATTGAGATTTTTAGTTCACACATATTGCAATACATGTTTAAGCTGGCCAACTGCGTCAAACTAAACCTTTCTGGCCAAACCCTACTCTACCAAAAGCAAATGCTACTGTGGACACAATGCCAACATGGGGCAAAAAGACACAAAGTGGGGGGAGAGCTGCTAGGTTAAAACCTGGCTACTGACCTTCAAAGCTCTAGAGGATGTGAGAAGCATGCTTCACTAGGGCATCCCGCGCTCTTTGGCTGCAGCTCATGGCCGGTCAGTTTGCCATTAATCTGGACCAGATACTAGGCTCGTACCCCATATTCAGGGCTTTGCACTCCTGTGTCTCTGCGGAGCCTCCGACATCAGAGTGGAGTTTATCCCCTGTTTCAGGGCCTCTCACACTTGTCTTGTAGAGCCTCCAACATTAGCGAGGAGTTTATCCCCTATTTCAGGGCCTCGGACGCTACTGTCTAGGACACTGGTGCTGAGCTGGTTCCCTGTCTCAGACATTGGCTTTGGTACCAAGCTCTCCTCCTCTCTACAACAGATTATCCAGAGAAACATCCAACCTTTAGAGAACCTCTAGAGGCTACAGGCGAAAGCTTGACTTTCACCTTCAAGAAATCCCAACAAGTAGCCCAAAGAGGACTCTGTCAGAGCTCCACTAGGGCCTACAGTGCAACCGTTGTCACATTTGTAAAATGGCACCTTTGTGCTCCACACAGACATGGGAAGATCCAGGAACAACCCTCTGCACACTGCTATATATCCTTTCCAGCAAACTTTGCCATAAACATTGAGATTTTTAGTTCACACATATTGCAATACATGTTTAAGCTGGCCAACTGCGTCAAACTAAACCTTTCTGGCCAAACCCTACTCTACCAAAAGCAAATGCTACTGTGGACACAATGCCAACATGGGGCAAAAAGACACAAAGTGGGGGGAGAGCTGCTAGGTTAAAACCTGGCTACTGACCTTCAAAGCTCTAGAGGATGTGAGAAGCATGCTTCACTAGGGCATCCCGCGCTCTTTGGCTGCAGCTCATGGCCGGTCAGTTTGCCATTAATCTGGACCAGATACTAGGCTCGTATCCCATATTCAGGGCTTTGCACCCCTGTGTCTCTGCGGAGCCTCCGACATCAGAGTGGAGTTTATCCCCTGTTTCAGGGCCTCTCACACTTGTCTTGTAGAGCCTCCAACATTAGCGAGGAGTTTATCCCCTATTTCAGGGCCTAGGACGCTACTGTCTAGGACACTGGTGCTGAGCTGGTTCCCTGTCTCAGACATTGGCTTTGGTACCAAGCTCTCCTCCTCTCTACAACAGATTATCCAGAGAAACATCCAACCTTTAGAGAACCTCTAGAGGCTACAGGCGAAAGCTTGACTTTCACCTTCAAGAAATCCCAACAAGTAGCCCAAAGAGGACTCTGTCAGAGCTCCACTAGGGCCTACAGTGCAACCGTTGTCACATTTGTAAAATGGCACCTTTGTGCTCCACACAGACATGGGAAGATCCAGGAACAACCCTCTGCACACTGCTATATATCCTTTCCAGCAAACTTTGCCATAAACATTGAGATTTTTAGTTCACACATATTGCAATACATGTTTAAGCTGGCCAACTGCGTCAAACTAAACCTTTCTGGCCAAACCCTACTCTACCAAAAGCAAATGCTACTGTGGACACAATGCCAACATGGGGCAAAAAGACACAAAGTGGGGGGAGAGCTGCTAGGTTAAAACCTGGCTACTGACCTTCAAAGCTCTAGAGGATGTGAGAAGCATGCTTCACTAGGGCATCCCGCGCTCTTTGGCTGCAGCTCATGGCCGCTCAGTTTGCCATTAATCTGGACCAGATACTAGGCTCGTACCCCATATTCAGGGCTTTGCACTCCTGTGTCTCTGCGGAGCCTCCGACATCAGAGTGGAGTTTATCCCCTGTTTCAGGGCCTCTCACACTTGTCTTGTAGAGCCTCCAACATTAGCGAGGAGTTTATCCCCTATTTCAGGGCCTCGGACGCTACTGTCTAGGACACTGGTGCTGAGCTGGTTCCCTGTCTCAGACATTGGCTTTGGTACCAAGCTCTCCTCCTCTCTACAACAGATTATCCAGAGAAACATCCAACCTTTAGAGAACCTCTAGAGGCTACAGGCGAAAGCTTGACTTTCACCTTCAAGAAATCCCAACAAGTAGCCCAAAGAGGACTCTGTCAGAGCTCCACTAGGGCCTACAGTGCAACCGTTGTCACATTTGTAAAATGGCACCTTTGTGCTCCACACAGACATGGGAAGATCCAGGAACAACCCTCTGCACACTGCTATATATCCTTTCCAGCAAACTTTGCCATAAACATTGAGATTTTTAGTTCACACATATTGCAATACATGTTTAAGCTGGCCAACTGCGTCAAACTAAACCTTTCTGGCCAAACCCTACTCTACCAAAAGCAAATGCTACTGTGGACACAATGCCAACATGGGGCAAAAAGACACAAAGTGGGGGGAGAGCTGCTAGGTTAAAACCTGGCTACTGACCTTCAAAGCTCTAGAGGATGTGAGAAGCATGCTTCACTAGGGCATCCCGCGCTCTTTGGCTGCAGCTCATGGCCGCTCAGTTTGCCATTAATCTGGACCAGATACTAGGCTCGTACCCCATATTCAGGGCTTTGCACTCCTGTGTCTCTGCGGAGCCTCCGACATCAGAGTGGAGTTTATCCCCTGTTTCAGGGCCTCTCACACTTGTCTTGTAGAGCCTCCAACATTAGCGAGGAGTTCATCCCCTATTTCAGGGCCTCGGACGCTACTGTCTAGGACACTGGTGCTGAGCTGGTTCCCTGTCTCAGACATTGGCTTTGGTACCAAGCTCTCCTCCTCTCTACAACAGATTATCCAGAGAAACATCCAACCTTTAGAGAACCTCTAGAGGCTACAGGCGAAAGCTTGACTTTCACCTTCAAGAAATCCCAACAAGTAGCCCAAAGAGGACTCTGTCAGAGCTCCACTAGGGCCTACAGTGCAACCGTTGTCACATTTGTAAAATGGCACCTTTGTGCTCCACACAGACATGGGAAGATCCAGGAACAACCCTCTGCACACTGCTATATATCCTTTCCAGCAAACTTTGCCATAAACATTGAGATTTTTAGTTCACACATATTGCAATACATGTTTAAGCTGGCCAACTGCGTCAAACTAAACCTTTCTGGCCAAACCCTACTCTACCAAAAGCAAATGCTACTGTGGACACAATGCCAACATGGGGCAAAAAGACACAAAGTGGGGGGAGAGCTGCTAGGTTAAAACCTGGCTACTGACCTTCAAAGCTCTAGAGGATGTGAGAAGCATGCTTCACTAGGGCATCCCGCGCTCTTTGGCTGCAGCTCATGGCCGGTCAGTTTGCCATTAATCTGGACCAGATACTAGGCTCGTACCCCATATTCAGGGCTTTGCACTCCTGTGTCTCTGCGGAGCCTCCGACATCAGAGTGGAGTTTATCCCCTGTTTCAGGGCCTCTCACACTTGTCTTGTAGAGCCTCCAACATTAGCGAGGAGTTTATCCCCTATTTCAGGGCCTAGGACGCTACTGTCTAGGACACTGGTGCTGAGCTGGTTCCCTGTCTCAGACATTGGCTTTGGTACCAAGCTCTCCTCCTCTCTACAACAGATTATCCAGAGAAACATCCAACCTTTAGAGAACCTCTAGAGGCTACAGGCGAAAGCTTGACTTTCACCTTCAAGAAATCCCAACAAGTAGCCCAAAGAGGACTCTGTCAGAGCTCCACTAGGGCCTACAGTGCAACCGTTGTCACATTTGTAAAATGGCACCTTTGTGCTCCACACAGACATGGGAAGATCCAGGAACAACCCTCTGCACACTGCTATATATCCTTTCCAGCAAACTTTGCCATAAACATTGAGATTTTTAGTTCACACATATTGCAATACATGTTTAAGCTGGCCAACTGCGTCAAACTAAACCTTTCTGGCCAAACCCTACTCTACCAAAAGCAAATGCTACTGTGGACACAATGCCAACATGGGGCAAAAAGACACAAAGTGGGGGGAGAGCTGCTAGGTTAAAACCTGGCTACTGACCTTCAAAGCTCTAGAGGATGTGAGAAGCATGCTTCACTAGGGCATCCCGCGCTCTTTGGCTGCAGCTCATGGCCGGTCAGTTTGCCATTAATCTGGACCAGATACTAGGCTCGTACCCCATATTCAGGGCTTTGCACTCCTGTGTCTCTGCGGAGCCTCCGACATCAGAGTGGAGTTTATCCCCTGTTTCAGGGCCTCTCACACTTGTCTTGTAGAGCCTCCAACATTAGCGAGGAGTTTATCCCCTATTTCAGGGCCTCGGACGCTACTGTCTAGGACACTGGTGCTGAGCTGGTTCCCTGTCTCAGACATTGGCTTTGGTACCAAGCTCTCCTCCTCTCTACAACAGATTATCCAGAGAAACATCCAACCTTTAGAGAACCTCTAGAGGCTACAGGCGAAAGCTTGACTTTCACCTTCAAGAAATCCCAACAAGTAGCCCAAAGAGGACTCTGTCAGAGCTCCACTAGGGCCTACAGTGCAACCGTTGTCACATTTGTAAAATGGCACCTTTGTGCTCCACACAGACATGGGAAGATCCAGGAACAACCCTCTGCACACTGCTATATATCCTTTCCAGCAAACTTTGCCATAAACATTGAGATTTTTAGTTCACACATATTGCAATACATGTTTAAGCTGGCCAACTGCGTCAAACTAAACCTTTCTGGCCAAACCCTACTCTACCAAAAGCAAATGCTACTGTGGACACAATGCCAACATGGGGCAAAAAGACACAAAGTGGGGGGAGAGCTGCTAGGTTAAAACCTGGCTACTGACCTTCAAAGCTCTAGAGGATGTGAGAAGCATGCTTCACTAGGGCATCCCGCGCTCTTTGGCTGCAGCTCATGGCCGGTCAGTTTGCCATTAATCTGGACCAGATACTAGGCTCGTACCCCATATTCAGGGCTTTGCACTCCTGTGTCTCTGCGGAGCCTCCGACATCAGAGTGGAGTTTATCCCCTGTTTCAGGGCCTCTCACACTTGTCTTGTAGAGCCTCCAACATTAGCGAGGAGTTTATCCCCTATTTCAGGGCCTCGGACGCTACTGTCTAGGACACTGGTGCTGAGCTGGTTCCCTGTCTCAGACATTGGCTTTGGTACCAAGCTCTCCTCCTCTCTACAACAGATTATCCAGAGAAACATCCAACCTTTAGAGAACCTCTAGAGGCTACAGGCGAAAGCTTGACTTTCACCTTCAAGAAATCCCAACAAGTAGCCCAAAGAGGACTCTGTCAGAGCTCCACTAGGGCCTACAGTGCAACCGTTGTCACATTTGTAAAATGGCACCTTTGTGCTCCACACAGACATGGGAAGATCCAGGAACAACCCTCTGCACACTGCTATATATCCTTTCCAGCAAACTTTGCCATAAACATTGAGATTTTTAGTTCACACATATTGCAATACATGTTTAAGCTGGCCAACTGCGTCAAACTAAACCTTTCTGGCCAAACCCTACTCTACCAAAAGCAAATGCTACTGTGGACACAATGCCAACATGGGGCAAAAAGACACAAAGTGGGGGGAGAGCTGCTAGGTTAAAACCTGGCTACTGACCTTCAAAGCTCTAGAGGATGTGAGAAGCATGCTTCACTAGGGCATCCCGCGCTCTTTGGCTGCAGCTCATGGCCGCTCAGTTTGCCATTAATCTGGACCAGATACTAGGCTCGTACCCCATATTCAGGGCTTTGCACTCCTGTGTCTCTGCGGAGCCTCCGACATCAGAGTGGAGTTTATCCCCTGTTTCAGGGCCTCTCACACTTGTCTTGTAGAGCCTCCAACATTAGCGAGGAGTTTATCCCCTATTTCAGGGCCTCGGACGCTACTGTCTAGGACACTGGTGCTGAGCTGGTTCCCTGTCTCAGACATTGGCTTTGGTACCAAGCTCTCCTCCTCTCTACAACAGATTATCCAGAGAAACATCCAACCTTTAGAGAACCTCTAGAGGCTACAGGCGAAAGCTTGACTTTCACCTTCAAGAAATCCCAACAAGTAGCCCAAAGAGGACTCTGTCAGAGCTCCACTAGGGCCTACAGTGCAACCGTTGTCACATTTGTAAAATGGCACCTTTGTGCTCCACACAGACATGGGAAGATCCAGGAACAACCCTCTGCACACTGCTATATATCCTTTCCAGCAAACTTTGCCATAAACATTGAGATTTTTAGTTCACACATATTGCAATACATGTTTAAGCTGGCCAACTGCGTCAAACTAAACCTTTCTGGCCAAACCCTACTCTACCAAAAGCAAATGCTACTGTGGACACAATGCCAACATGGGGCAAAAAGACACAAAGTGGGGGGAGAGCTGCTAGGTTAAAACCTGGCTACTGACCTTCAAAGCTCTAGAGGATGTGAGAAGCATGCTTCACTAGGGCATCCCGCGCTCTTTGGCTGCAGCTCATGGCCGGTCAGTTTGCCATTAATCTGGACCAGATACTAGGCTCGTACCCCATATTCAGGGCTTTGCACTCCTGTGTCTCTGCGGAGCCTCCGACATCAGAGTGGAGTTTATCCCCTGTTTCAGGGCCTCTCACACTTGTCTTGTAGAGCCTCCAACATTAGCGAGGAGTTTATCCCCTATTTCAGGGCCTAGGACGCTACTGTCTAGGACACTGGTGCTGAGCTGGTTCCCTGTCTCAGACATTGGCTTTGGTACCAAGCTCTCCTCCTCTCTACAACAGATTATCCAGAGAAACATCCAACCTTTAGAGAACCTCTAGAGGCTACAGGCGAAAGCTTGACTTTCACCTTCAAGAAATCCCAACAAGTAGCCCAAAGAGGACTCTGTCAGAGCTCCACTAGGGCCTAAAGTGCAACCGTTGTCACATTTGTAAAATGGCACCTTTGTGCTCCACACAGACATGGGAAGATCCAGGAACAACCCTCTGCACACTGCTATATATCCTTTCCAGCAAACTTTGCCATAAACATTGAGATTTTTAGTTCACACATATTGCAATACATGTTTAAGCTGGCCAACTGCGTCAAACTAAACCTTTCTGGCCAAACCCTACTCTACCAAAAGCAAATGCTACTGTGGACACAATGCCAACATGGGGCAAAAAGACACAAAGTGGGGGGAGAGCTGCTAGGTTAAAACCTGGCTACTGACCTTCAAAGCTCTAGAGGATGTGAGAAGCATGCTTCACTAGGGCATCCCGCGCTCTTTGGCTGCAGCTCATGGCCGGTCAGTTTGCCATTAATCTGGACCAGATACTAGGCTCGTACCCCATATTCAGGGCTTTGCACTCCTGTGTCTCTGCGGAGCCTCCGACATCAGAGTGGAGTTTATCCCCTGTTTCAGGGCCTCTCACACTTGTCTTGTAGAGCCTCCAACATTAGCGAGGAGTTTATCCCCTATTTCAGGGCCTCGGACGCTACTGTCTAGGACACTGGTGCTGAGCTGGTTCCCTGTCTCAGACATTGGCTTTGGTACCAAGCTCTCCTCCTCTCTACAACAGATTATCCAGAGAAACATCCAACCTTTAGAGAACCTCTAGAGGCTACAGGCGAAAGCTTGACTTTCACCTTCAAGAAATCCCAACAAGTAGCCCAAAGAGGACTCTGTCAGAGCTCCACTAGGGCCTACAGTGCAACCGTTGTCACATTTGTAAAATGGCACCTTTGTGCTCCACACAGACATGGGAAGATCCAGGAACAACCCTCTGCACACTGCTATATATCCTTTCCAGCAAACTTTGCCATAAACATTGAGATTTTTAGTTCACACATATTGCAATACATGTTTAAGCTGGCCAACTGCGTCAAACTAAACCTTTCTGGCCAAACCCTACTCTACCAAAAGCAAATGCTACTGTGGACACAATGCCAACATGGGGCAAAAAGACACAAAGTGGGGGGAGAGCTGCTAGGTTAAAACCTGGCTACTGACCTTCAAAGCTCTAGAGGATGTGAGAAGCATGCTTCACTAGGGCATCCCGCGCTCTTTGGCTGCAGCTCATGGCCGCTCAGTTTGCCATTAATCTGGACCAGATACTAGGCTCGTACCCCATATTCAGGGCTTTGCACTCCTGTGTCTCTGCGGAGCCTCCGACATCAGAGTGGAGTTTATCCCCTGTTTCAGGGCCTCTCACACTTGTCTTGTAGAGCCTCCAACATTAGCGAGGAGTTTATCCCCTATTTCAGGGCCTCGGACGCTACTGTCTAGGACACTGGTGCTGAGCTGGTTCCCTGTCTCAGACATTGGCTTTGGTACCAAGCTCTCCTCCTCTCTACAACAGATTATCCAGAGAAACATCCAACCTTTAGAGAACCTCTAGAGGCTACAGGCGAAAGCTTGACTTTCACCTTCAAGAAATCCCAACAAGTAGCCCAAAGAGGACTCTGTCAGAGCTCCACTAGGGCCTACAGTGCAACCGTTGTCACATTTGTAAAATGGCACCTTTGTGCTCCACACAGACATGGGAAGATCCAGGAACAACCCTCTGCACACTGCTATATATCCTTTCCAGCAAACTTTGCCATAAACATTGAGATTTTTAGTTCACACATATTGCAATACATGTTTAAGCTGGCCAACTGCGTCAAACTAAACCTTTCTGGCCAAACCCTACTCTACCAAAAGCAAATGCTACTGTGGACACAATGCCAACATGGGGCAAAAAGACACAAAGTGGGGGGAGAGCTGCTAGGTTAAAACCTGGCTACTGACCTTCAAAGCTCTAGAGGATGTGAGAAGCATGCTTCACTAGGGCATCCCGCGCTCTTTGGCTGCAGCTCATGGCCGGTCAGTTTGCCATTAATCTGGACCAGATACTAGGCTCGTACCCCATATTCAGGGCTTTGCACTCCTGTGTCTCTGCGGAGCCTCCGACATCAGAGTGGAGTTTATCCCCTGTTTCAGGGCCTCTCACACTTGTCTTGTAGAGCCTCCAACATTAGCGAGGAGTTTATCCCCTATTTCAGGGCCTAGGACGCTACTGTCTAGGACACTGGTGCTGAGCTGGTTCCCTGTCTCAGACATTGGCTTTGGTACCAAGCTCTCCTCCTCTCTACAACAGATTATCCAGAGAAACATCCAACCTTTAGAGAACCTCTAGAGGCTACAGGCGAAAGCTTGACTTTCACCTTCAAGAAATCCCAACAAGTAGCCCAAAGAGGACTCTGTCAGAGCTCCACTAGGGCCTAAAGTGCAACCGTTGTCACATTTGTAAAATGGCACCTTTGTGCTCCACACAGACATGGGAAGATCCAGGAACAACCCTCTGCACACTGCTATATATCCTTTCCAGCAAACTTTGCCATAAACATTGAGATTTTTAGTTCACACATATTGCAATACATGTTTAAGCTGGCCAACTGCGTCAAACTAAACCTTTCTGGCCAAACCCTACTCTACCAAAAGCAAATGCTACTGTGGACACAATGCCAACATGGGGCAAAAAGACACAAAGTGGGGGGAGAGCTGCTAGGTTAAAACCTGGCTACTGACCTTCAAAGCTCTAGAGGATGTGAGAAGCATGCTTCACTAGGGCATCCCGCGCTCTTTGGCTGCAGCTCATGGCCGGTCAGTTTGCCATTAATCTGGACCAGATACTAGGCTCGTACCCCATATTCAGGGCTTTGCACTCCTGTGTCTCTGCGGAGCCTCCGACATCAGAGTGGAGTTTATCCCCTGTTTCAGGGCCTCTCACACTTGTCTTGTAGAGCCTCCAACATTAGCGAGGAGTTTATCCCCTATTTCAGGGCCTCGGACGCTACTGTCTAGGACACTGGTGCTGAGCTGGTTCCCTGTCTCAGACATTGGCTTTGGTACCAAGCTCTCCTCCTCTCTACAACAGATTATCCAGAGAAACATCCAACCTTTAGAGAACCTCTAGAGGCTACAGGCGAAAGCTTGACTTTCACCTTCAAGAAATCCCAACAAGTAGCCCAAAGAGGACTCTGTCAGAGCTCCACTAGGGCCTACAGTGCAACCGTTGTCACATTTGTAAAATGGCACCTTTGTGCTCCACACAGACATGGGAAGATCCAGGAACAACCCTCTGCACACTGCTATATATCCTTTCCAGCAAACTTTGCCATAAACATTGAGATTTTTAGTTCACACATATTGCAATACATGTTTAAGCTGGCCAACTGCGTCAAACTAAACCTTTCTGGCCAAACCCTACTCTACCAAAAGCAAATGCTACTGTGGACACAATGCCAACATGGGGCAAAAAGACACAAAGTGGGGGGAGAGCTGCTAGGTTAAAACCTGGCTACTGACCTTCAAAGCTCTAGAGGATGTGAGAAGCATGCTTCACTAGGGCATCCCGCGCTCTTTGGCTGCAGCTCATGGCCGCTCAGTTTGCCATTAATCTGGACCAGATACTAGGCTCGTACCCCATATTCAGGGCTTTGCACTCCTGTGTCTCTGCGGAGCCTCCGACATCAGAGTGGAGTTTATCCCCTGTTTCAGGGCCTCTCACACTTGTCTTGTAGAGCCTCCAACATTAGCGAGGAGTTTATCCCCTATTTCAGGGCCTCGGACGCTACTGTCTAGGACACTGGTGCTGAGCTGGTTCCCTGTCTCAGACATTGGCTTTGGTACCAAGCTCTCCTCCTCTCTACAACAGATTATCCAGAGAAACATCCAACCTTTAGAGAACCTCTAGAGGCTACAGGCGAAAGCTTGACTTTCACCTTCAAGAAATCCCAACAAGTAGCCCAAAGAGGACTCTGTCAGAGCTCCACTAGGGCCTACAGTGCAACCGTTGTCACATTTGTAAAATGGCACCTTTGTGCTCCACACAGACATGGGAAGATCCAGGAACAACCCTCTGCACACTGCTATATATCCTTTCCAGCAAACTTTGCCATAAACATTGAGATTTTTAGTTCACACATATTGCAATACATGTTTAAGCTGGCCAACTGCGTCAAACTAAACCTTTCTGGCCAAACCCTACTCTACCAAAAGCAAATGCTACTGTGGACACAATGCCAACATGGGGCAAAAAGACACAAAGTGGGGGGAGAGCTGCTAGGTTAAAACCTGGCTACTGACCTTCAAAGCTCTAGAGGATGTGAGAAGCATGCTTCACTAGGGCATCCCGCGCTCTTTGGCTGCAGCTCATGGCCGGTCAGTTTGCCATTAATCTGGACCAGATACTAGGCTCGTACCCCATATTCAGGGCTTTGCACTCCTGTGTCTCTGCGGAGCCTCCGACATCAGAGTGGAGTTTATCCCCTGTTTCAGGGCCTCTCACACTTGTCTTGTAGAGCCTCCAACATTAGCGAGGAGTTTATCCCCTATTTCAGGGCCTCGGACGCTACTGTCTAGGACACTGGTGCTGAGCTGGTTCCCTGTCTCAGACATTGGCTTTGGTACCAAGCTCTCCTCCTCTCTACAACAGATTATCCAGAGAAACATCCAACCTTTAGAGAACCTCTAGAGGCTACAGGCGAAAGCTTGACTTTCACCTTCAAGAAATCCCAACAAGTAGCCCAAAGAGGACTCTGTCAGAGCTCCACTAGGGCCTACAGTGCAACCGTTGTCACATTTGTAAAATGGCACCTTTGTGCTCCACACAGACATGGGAAGATCCAGGAACAACCCTCTGCACACTGCTATATATCCTTTCCAGCAAACTTTGCCATAAACATTGAGATTTTTAGTTCACACATATTGCAATACATGTTTAAGCTGGCCAACTGCGTCAAACTAAACCTTTCTGGCCAAACCCTACTCTACCAAAAGCAAATGCTACTGTGGACACAATGCCAACATGGGGCAAAAAGACACAAAGTGGGGGGAGAGCTGCTAGGTTAAAACCTGGCTACTGACCTTCAAAGCTCTAGAGGATGTGAGAAGCATGCTTCACTAGGGCATCCCGCGCTCTTTGGCTGCAGCTCATGGCCGCTCAGTTTGCCATTAATCTGGACCAGATACTAGGCTCGTACCCCATATTCAGGGCTTTGCACTCCTGTGTCTCTGCGGAGCCTCCGACATCAGAGTGGAGTTTATCCCCTGTTTCAGGGCCTCTCACACTTGTCTTGTAGAGCCTCCAACATTAGCGAGGAGTTCATCCCCTATTTCAGGGCCTAGGACGCTACTGTCTAGGACACTGGTGCTGAGCTGGTTCCCTGTCTCAGACATTGGCTTTGGTACCAAGCTCTCCTCCTCTCTACAACAGATTATCCAGAGAAACATCCAACCTTTAGAGAACCTCTAGAGGCTACAGGCGAAAGCTTGACTTTCACCTTCAAGAAATCCCAACAAGTAGCCCAAAGAGGACTCTGTCAGAGCTCCACTAGGGCCTACAGTGCAACCGTTGTCACATTTGTAAAATGGTACCTTTGTGCTCCACACAGACATGGGAAGATCCAGGAACAACCCTCTGCACACTGCTATATATCCTTTCCAGCAAACTTTGCCATAAACATTGAGATTTTTAGTTCACACATATTGCAATACATGTTTAAGCTGGCCAACTGCGTCAAACTAAACCTTTCTGGCCAAACCCTACTCTACCAAAAGCAAATGCTACTGTGGACACAATGCCAACATGGGGCAAAAAGACACAAAGTGGGGGGAGAGCTGCTAGGTTAAAACCTGGCTACTGACCTTCAAAGCTCTAGAGGATGTGAGAAGCATGCTTCACTAGGGCATCCCGCGCTCTTTGGCTGCAGCTCATGGCCGGTCAGTTTGCCATTAATCTGGACCAGATACTAGGCTCGTACCCCATATTCAGGGCTTTGCACTCCTGTGTCTCTGCGGAGCCTCCGACATCAGAGTGGAGTTTATCCCGTTTCAGGGCCTCTCACACTTGTCTTGTAGAGCCTCCAACATTAGCGAGGAGTTCATCCCCTATTTCAGGGCCTCGGACGCTACTGTCTAGGACACTGGTGCTGAGCTGGTTCCCTGTCTCAGACATTGGCTTTGGTACCAAGCTCTCCTCCTCTCTACAACAGATTATCCAGAGAAACATCCAACCTTTAGAGAACCTCTAGAGGCTACAGGCGAAAGCTTGACTTTCACCTTCAAGAAATCCCAACAAGTAGCCCAAAGAGGACTCTGTCAGAGCTCCACTAGGGCCTACAGTGCAACCGTTGTCACATTTGTAAAATGGCACCTTTGTGCTCCACACAGACATGGGAAGATCCAGGAACAACCCTCTGCACACTGCTATATATCCTTTCCAGCAAACTTTGCCATAAACATTGAGATTTTTAGTTCACACATATTGCAATACATGTTTAAGCTGGCCAACTGCGTCAAACTAAACCTTTCTGGCCAAACCCTACTCTACCAAAAGCAAATGCTACTGTGGACACAATGCCAACATGGGGCAAAAAGACACAAAGTGGGGGGAGAGCTGCTAGGTTAAAACCTGGCTACTGACCTTCAAAGCTCTAGAGGATGTGAGAAGCATGCTTCACTAGGGCATCCCGCGCTCTTTGGCTGCAGCTCATGGCCGGTCAGTTTGCCATTAATCTGGACCAGATACTAGGCTCGTACCCCATATTCAGGGCTTTGCACTCCTGTGTCTCTGCGGAGCCTCCGACATCAGAGTGGAGTTTATCCCCTGTTTCAGGGCCTCTCACACTTGTCTTGTAGAGCCTCCAACATTAGCGAGGAGTTTATCCCCTATTTCAGGGCCTCGGACGCTACTGTCTAGGACACTGGTGCTGAGCTGGTTCCCTGTCTCAGACATTGGCTTTGGTACCAAGCTCTCCTCCTCTCTACAACAGATTATCCAGAGAAACATCCAACCTTTAGAGAACCTCTAGAGGCTACAGGCGAAAGCTTGACTTTCACCTTCAAGAAATCCCAACAAGTAGCCCAAAGAGGACTCTGTCAGAGCTCCACTAGGGCCTACAGTGCAACCGTTGTCACATTTGTAAAATGGCACCTTTGTGCTCCACACAGACATGGGAAGATCCAGGAACAACCCTCTGCACACTGCTATATATCCTTTCCAGCAAACTTTGCCATAAACATTGAGATTTTTAGTTCACACATATTGCAATACATGTTTAAGCTGGCCAACTGCGTCAAACTAAACCTTTCTGGCCAAACCCTACTCTACCAAAAGCAAATGCTACTGTGGACACAATGCCAACATGGGGCAAAAAGACACAAAGTGGGGGGAGAGCTGCTAGGTTAAAACCTGGCTACTGACCTTCAAAGCTCTAGAGGATGTGAGAAGCATGCTTCACTAGGGCATCCCGCGCTCTTTGGCTGCAGCTCATGGCCGGTCAGTTTGCCATTAATCTGGACCAGATACTAGGCTCGTACCCCATATTCAGGGCTTTGCACTCCTGTGTCTCTGCGGAGCCTCCGACATCAGAGTGGAGTTTATCCCCTGTTTCAGGGCCTCTCACACTTGTCTTGTAGAGCCTCCAACATTAGCGAGGAGTTCATCCCCTATTTCAGGGCCTAGGACGCTACTGTCTAGGACACTGGTGCTGAGCTGGTTCCCTGTCTCAGACATTGGCTTTGGTACCAAGCTCTCCTCCTCTCTACAACAGATTATCCAGAGAAACATCCAACCTTTAGAGAACCTCTAGAGGCTACAGGCGAAAGCTTGACTTTCACCTTCAAGAAATCCCAACAAGTAGCCCAAAGAGGACTCTGTCAGAGCTCCACTAGGGCCTACAGTGCAACCGTTGTCACATTTGTAAAATGGCACCTTTGTGCTCCACACAGACATGGGAAGATCCAGGAACAACCCTCTGCACACTGCTATATATCCTTTCCAGCAAACTTTGCCATAAACATTGAGATTTTTAGTTCACACATATTGCAATACATGTTTAAGCTGGCCAACTGCGTCAAACTAAACCTTTCTGGCCAAACCCTACTCTACCAAAAGCAAATGCTACTGTGGACACAATGCCAACATGGGGCAAAAAGACACAAAGTGGGGGGAGAGCTGCTAGGTTAAAACCTGGCTACTGACCTTCAAAGCTCTAGAGGATGTGAGAAGCATGCTTCACTAGGGCATCCCGCGCTCTTTGGCTGCAGCTCATGGCCGGTCAGTTTGCCATTAATCTGGACCAGATACTAGGCTCGTACCCCATATTCAGGGCTTTGCACTCCTGTGTCTCTGCGGAGCCTCCGACATCAGAGTGGAGTTTATCCCCTGTTTCAGGGCCTCTCACACTTGTCTTGTAGAGCCTCCAACATTAGCGAGGAGTTTATCCCCTATTTCAGGGCCTCGGACGCTACTGTCTAGGACACTGGTGCTGAGCTGGTTCCCTGTCTCAGACATTGGCTTTGGTACCAAGCTCTCCTCCTCTCTACAACAGATTATCCAGAGAAACATCCAACTTTTAGAGAACCTCTAGAGGCTACAGGCGAAAGCTTGACTTTCACCTTCAAGAAATCCCAACAAGTAGCCCAAAGAGGACTCTGTCAGAGCTCCACTAGGGCCTACAGTGCAACCGTTGTCACATTTGTAAAATGGCACCTTTGTGCTCCACACAGACATGGGAAGATCCAGGAACAACCCTCTGCACACTGCTTTATATCCTTTCCAGCAAACTTTGCCATAAACATTGAGATTTTTAGTTCACACATATTGCAATACATGTTTAAGCTGGCCAACTGCGTCAAACTAAACCTTTCTGGCCAAACCCTACTCTACCAAAAGCAAATGCTACTGTGGACACAATGCCAACATGGGGCAAAAAGACACAAAGTGGGGGGAGAGCTGCTAGGTTAAAACCTGGCTACTGACCTTCAAAGCTCTAGAGGATGTGAGAAGCATGCTTCACTAGGGCATCCCGCGCTCTTTGGCTGCAGCTCATGGCCGGTCAGTTTGCCATTAATCTGGACCAGATACTAGGCTCGTACCCCATATTCAGGGCTTTGCACTCCTGTGTCTCTGCGGAGCCTCCGACATCAGAGTGGAGTTTATCCCCTGTTTCAGGGCCTCTCACACTTGTCTTGTAGAGCCTCCAACATTAGCGAGGAGTTTATCCCCTATTTCAGGGCCTCGGACGCTACTGTCTAGGACACTGGTGCTGAGCTGGTTCCCTGTCTCAGACATTGGCTTTGGTACCAAGCTCTCCTCCTCTCTACAACAGATTATCCAGAGAAACATCCAACCTTTAGAGAACCTCTAGAGGCTACAGGCGAAAGCTTGACTTTCACCTTCAAGAAATCCCAACAAGTAGCCCAAAGAGGACTCTGTCAGAGCTCCACTAGGGCCTACAGTGCAACCGTTGTCACATTTGTAAAATGGCACCTTTGTGCTCCACACAGACATGGGAAGATCCAGGAACAACCCTCTGCACACTGCTATATATCCTTTCCAGCAAACTTTGCCATAAACATTGAGATTTTTAGTTCACACATATTGCAATACATGTTTAAGCTGGCCAACTGCGTCAAACTAAACCTTTCTGGCCAAACCCTACTCTACCAAAAGCAAATGCTACTGTGGACACAATGCCAACATGGGGCAAAAAGACACAAAGTGGGGGGAGAGCTGCTAGGTTAAAACCTGGCTACTGACCTTCAAAGCTCTAGAGGATGTGAGAAGCATGCTTCACTAGGGCATCCCGCGCTCTTTGGCTGCAGCTCATGGCCGCTCAGTTTGCCATTAATCTGGACCAGATACTAGGCTCGTACCCCATATTCAGGGCTTTGCACTCCTGTGTCTCTGCGGAGCCTCCGACATCAGAGTGGAGTTTATCCCCTGTTTCAGGGCCTCTCACACTTGTCTTGTAGAGCCTCCAACATTAGCGAGGAGTTTATCCCCTATTTCAGGGCCTCGGACGCTACTGTCTAGGACACTGGTGCTGAGCTGGTTCCCTGTCTCAGACATTGGCTTTGGTACCAAGCTCTCCTCCTCTCTACAACAGATTATCCAGAGAAACATCCAACCTTTAGAGAACCTCTAGAGGCTACAGGCGAAAGCTTGACTTTCACCTTCAAGAAATCCCAACAAGTAGCCCAAAGAGGACTCTGTCAGAGCTCCACTAGGGCCTACAGTGCAACCGTTGTCACATTTGTAAAATGGCACCTTTGTGCTCCACACAGACATGGGAAGATCCAGGAACAACCCTCTGCACACTGATATATATCCTTTCCAGCAAACTTTGCCATAAACATTGAGATTTTTAGTTCACACATATTGCAATACATGTTTAAGCTGGCCAACTGCGTCAAACTAAACCTTTCTGGCCAAACCCTACTCTACCAAAAGCAAATGCTACTGTGGACACAATGCCAACATGGGGCAAAAAGACACAAAGTGGGGGGAGAGCTGCTAGGTTAAAACCTGGCTACTGACCTTCAAAGCTCTAGAGGATGTGAGAAGCATGCTTCACTAGGGCATCCCGCGCTCTTTGGCTGCAGCTCATGGCCGGTCAGTTTGCCATTAATCTGGACCAGATACTAGGCTCGTACCCCATATTCAGGACTTTGCACTCCTGTGTCTCTGCGGAGCCTCCGACATCAGAGTGGAGTTTATCCCCTGTTTCAGGGCCTCTCACACTTGTCTTGTAGAGCCTCCAACATTAGCGAGGAGTTTATCCCCTATTTCAGGGCCTCGGACGCTACTGTCTAGGACACTGGTGCTGAGCTGGTTCCCTGTCTCAGACATTGGCTTTGGTACCAAGCTCTCCTCCTCTCTACAACAGATTATCCAGAGAAACATCCAACCTTTAGAGAACCTCTAGAGGCTACAGGCGAAAGCTTGACTTTCACCTTCAAGAAATCCCAACAAGTAGCCCAAAGAGGACTCTGTCAGAGCTCCACTAGGGCCTACAGTGCAACCGTTGTCACATTTGTAAAATGGCACCTTTGTGCTCCACACAGACATGGGAAGATCCAGGAACAACCCTCTGCACACTGCTATATATCCTTTCCAGCAAACTTTGCCATAAACATTGAGATTTTTAGTTCACACATATTGCAATACATGTTTAAGCTGGCCAACTGCGTCAAACTAAACCTTTCTGGCCAAACCCTACTCTACCAAAAGCAAATGCTACTGTGGACACAATGCCAACATGGGGCAAAAAGACACAAAGTGGGGGGAGAGCTGCTAGGTTAAAACCTGGCTACTGACCTTCAAAGCTCTAGAGGATGTGAGAAGCATGCTTCACTAGGGCATCCCGCGCTCTTTGGCTGCAGCTCATGGCCGGTCAGTTTGCCATTAATCTGGACCAGATACTAGGCTCGTATCCCATATTCAGGGCTTTGCACTCCTGTGTCTCTGCGGAGCCTCCGACATCAGAGTGGAGTTTATCCCCTGTTTCAGGGCCTCTCACACTTGTCTTGTAGAGCCTCCAACATTAGCGAGGAGTTTATCCCCTATTTCAGGGCCTAGGACGCTACTGTCTAGGACACTGGTGCTGAGCTGGTTCCCTGTCTCAGACATTGGCTTTGGTACCAAGCTCTCCTCCTCTCTACAACAGATTATCCAGAGAAACATCCAACCTTTAGAGAACCTCTAGAGGCTACAGGCGAAAGCTTGACTTTCACCTTCAAGAAATCCCAACAAGTAGCCCAAAGAGGACTCTGTCAGAGCTCCACTAGGGCCTACAGTGCAACCGTTGTCACATTTGTAAAATGGCACCTTTGTGCTCCACACAGACATGGGAAGATCCAGGAACAACCCTCTGCACACTGCTATATATCCTTTCCAGCAAACTTTGCCATAAACATTGAGATTTTTAGTTCACACATATTGCAATACATGTTTAAGCTGGCCAACTGCGTCAAACTAAACCTTTCTGGCCAAACCCTACTCTACCAAAAGCAAATGCTACTGTGGACACAATGCCAACATGGGGCAAAAAGACACAAAGTGGGGGGAGAGCTGCTAGGTTAAAACCTGGCTACTGACCTTCAAAGCTCTAGAGGATGTGAGAAGCATGCTTCACTAGGGCATCCCGCGCTCTTTGGCTGCAGCTCATGGCCGCTCAGTTTGCCATTAATCTGGACCAGATACTAGGCTCGTACCCCATATTCAGGGCTTTGCACTCCTGTGTCTCTGCGGAGCCTCCGACATCAGAGTGGAGTTTATCCCCTGTTTCAGGGCCTCTCACACTTGTCTTGTAGAGCCTCCAACATTAGCGAGGAGTTTATCCCCTATTTCAGGGCCTCGGACGCTACTGTCTAGGACACTGGTGCTGAGCTGGTTCCCTGTCTCAGACATTGGCTTTGGTACCAAGCTCTCCTCCTCTCTACAACAGATTATCCAGAGAAACATCCAACCTTTAGAGAACCTCTAGAGGCTACAGGCGAAAGCTTGACTTTCACCTTCAAGAAATCCCAACAAGTAGCCCAAAGAGGACTCTGTCAGAGCTCCACTAGGGCCTACAGTGCAACCGTTGTCACATTTGTAAAATGGCACCTTTGTGCTCCACACAGACATGGGAAGATCCAGGAACAACCCTCTGCACACTGCTATATATCCTTTCCAGCAAACTTTGCCATAAACATTGAGATTTTTAGTTCACACATATTGCAATACATGTTTAAGCTGGCCAACTGCGTCAAACTAAACCTTTCTGGCCAAACCCTACTCTACCAAAAGCAAATGCTACTGTGGACACAATGCCAACATGGGGCAAAAAGACACAAAGTGGGGGGAGAGCTGCTAGGTTAAAACCTGGCTACTGACCTTCAAAGCTCTAGAGGATGTGAGAAGCATGCTTCACTAGGGCATCCCGCGCTCTTTGGCTGCAGCTCATGGCCGGTCAGTTTGCCATTAATCTGGACCAGATACTAGGCTCGTACCCCATATTCAGGGCTTTGCACTCCTGTGTCTCTGCGGAGCCTCCGACATCAGAGTGGAGTTTATCCCCTGTTTCAGGGCCTCTCACACTTGTCTTGTAGAGCCTCCAACATTAGCGAGGAGTTCATCCCCTATTTCAGGGCCTCGGACGCTACTGTCTAGGACACTGGTGCTGAGCTGGTTCCCTGTCTCAGACATTGGCTTTGGTACCAAGCTCTCCTCCTCTCTACAACAGATTATCCAGAGAAACATCCAACCTTTAGAGAACCTCTAGAGGCTACAGGCGAAAGCTTGACTTTAACCTTCAAGAAATCCCAACAAGTAGCCCAAAGAGGACTCTGTCAGAGCTCCACTAGGGCCTACAGTGCAACCGTTGTCACATTTGTAAAATGGCACCTTTGTGCTCCACACAGACATGGGAAGATCCAGGAACAACGCTCTGCACACTGCTATATATCCTTTCCAGCAAACTTTGCCATAAACATTGAGATTTTTAGTTCACACATATTGCAATACATGTTTAAGCTGGCCAACTGCGTCAAACTAAACCTTTCTGGCCAAACCCTACTCTACCAAAAGCAAATGCTACTGTGGACACAATGCCAACATGGGGCAAAAAGACACAAAGTGGGGGGAGAGCTGCTAGGTTAAAACCTGGCTACTGACCTTCAAAGCTCTAGAGGATGTGAGAAGCATGCTTCACTAGGGCATCCCGCGCTCTTTGGCTGCAGCTCATGGCCGGTCAGTTTGCCATTAATCTGGACCAGATACTAGGCTCGTACCCCATATTCAGGGCTTTGCACTCCTGTGTCTCTGCGGAGCCTCCGACATCAGAGTGGAGTTTATCCCCTGTTTCAGGGCCTCTCACACTTGTCTTGTAGAGCCTCCAACATTAGCGAGGAGTTTATCCCCTATTTCAGGGCCTCGGACGCTACTGTCTAGGACACTGGTGCTGAGCTGGTTCCCTGTCTCAGACATTGGCTTTGGTACCAAGCTCTCCTCCTCTCTACAACAGATTATCCAGAGAAACATCCAACCTTTAGAGAACCTCTAGAGGCTACAGGCGAAAGCTTGACTTTCACCTTCAAGAAATCCCAACAAGTAGCCCAAAGAGGACTCTGTCAGAGCTCCACTAGGGCCTACAGTGCAACCGTTGTCACATTTGTAAAATGGCACCTTTGTGCTCCACACAGACATGGGAAGATCCAGGAACAACCCTCTGCACACTGATATATATCCTTTCCAGCAAACTTTGCCATAAACATTGAGATTTTTAGTTCACACATATTGCAATACATGTTTAAGCTGGCCAACTGCGTCAAACTAAACCTTTCTGGCCAAACCCTACTCTACCAAAAGCAAATGCTACTGTGGACACAATGCCAACATGGGGCAAAAAGACACAAAGTGGGGGGAGAGCTGCTAGGTTAAAACCTGGCTACTGACCTTCAAAGCTCTAGAGGATGTGAGAAGCATGCTTCACTAGGGCATCCCGCGCTCTTTGGCTGCAGCTCATGGCCGGTCAGTTTGCCATTAATCTGGACCAGATACTAGGCTCGTACCCCATATTCAGGACTTTGCACTCCTGTGTCTCTGCGGAGCCTCCGACATCAGAGTGGAGTTTATCCCCTGTTTCAGGGCCTCTCACACTTGTCTTGTAGAGCCTCCAACATTAGCGAGGAGTTTATCCCCTATTTCAGGGCCTCGGACGCTACTGTCTAGGACACTGGTGCTGAGCTGGTTCCCTGTCTCAGACATTGGCTTTGGTACCAAGCTCTCCTCCTCTCTACAACAGATTATCCAGAGAAACATCCAACCTTTAGAGAACCTCTAGAGGCTACAGGCGAAAGCTTGACTTTCACCTTCAAGAAATCCCAACAAGTAGCCCAAAGAGGACTCTGTCAGAGCTCCACTAGGGCCTACAGTGCAACCGTTGTCACATTTGTAAAATGGCACCTTTGTGCTCCACACAGACATGGGAAGATCCAGGAACAACCCTCTGCACACTGCTATATATCCTTTCCAGCAAACTTTGCCATAAACATTGAGATTTTTAGTTCACACATATTGCAATACATGTTTAAGCTGGCCAACTGCGTCAAACTAAACCTTTCTGGCCAAACCCTACTCTACCAAAAGCAAATGCTACTGTGGACACAATGCCAACATGGGGCAAAAAGACACAAAGTGGGGGGAGAGCTGCTAGGTTAAAACCTGGCTACTGACCTTCAAAGCTCTAGAGGATGTGAGAAGCATGCTTCACTAGGGCATCCCGCGCTCTTTGGCTGCAGCTCATGGCCGGTCAGTTTGCCATTAATCTGGACCAGATACTAGGCTCGTATCCCATATTCAGGGCTTTGCACTCCTGTGTCTCTGCGGAGCCTCCGACATCAGAGTGGAGTTTATCCCCTGTTTCAGGGCCTCTCACACTTGTCTTGTAGAGCCTCCAACATTAGCGAGGAGTTTATCCCCTATTTCAGGGCCTAGGACGCTACTGTCTAGGACACTGGTGCTGAGCTGGTTCCCTGTCTCAGACATTGGCTTTGGTACCAAGCTCTCCTCCTCTCTACAACAGATTATCCAGAGAAACATCCAACCTTTAGAGAACCTCTAGAGGCTACAGGCGAAAGCTTGACTTTCACCTTCAAGAAATCCCAACAAGTAGCCCAAAGAGGACTCTGTCAGAGCTCCACTAGGGCCTACAGTGCAACCGTTGTCACATTTGTAAAATGGCACCTTTGTGCTCCACACAGACATGGGAAGATCCAGGAACAACCCTCTGCACACTGCTATATATCCTTTCCAGCAAACTTTGCCATAAACATTGAGATTTTTAGTTCACACATATTGCAATACATGTTTAAGCTGGCCAACTGCGTCAAACTAAACCTTTCTGGCCAAACCCTACTCTACCAAAAGCAAATGCTACTGTGGACACAATGCCAACATGGGGCAAAAAGACACAAAGTGGGGGGAGAGCTGCTAGGTTAAAACCTGGCTACTGACCTTCAAAGCTCTAGAGGATGTGAGAAGCATGCTTCACTAGGGCATCCCGCGCTCTTTGGCTGCAGCTCATGGCCGCTCAGTTTGCCATTAATCTGGACCAGATACTAGGCTCGTACCCCATATTCAGGGCTTTGCACTCCTGTGTCTCTGCGGAGCCTCCGACATCAGAGTGGAGTTTATCCCCTGTTTCAGGGCCTCTCACACTTGTCTTGTAGAGCCTCCAACATTAGCGAGGAGTTTATCCCCTATTTCAGGGCCTCGGACGCTACTGTCTAGGACACTGGTGCTGAGCTGGTTCCCTGTCTCAGACATTGGCTTTGGTACCAAGCTCTCCTCCTCTCTACAACAGATTATCCAGAGAAACATCCAACCTTTAGAGAACCTCTAGAGGCTACAGGCGAAAGCTTGACTTTCACCTTCAAGAAATCCCAACAAGTGGCCCAAAGAGGACTCTGTCAGAGCTCCACTAGGGCCTACAGTGCAACCGTTGTCACATTTGTAAAATGGCACCTTTGTGCTCCACACAGACATGGGAAGATCCAGGAACAACCCTCTGCACACTGCTATATATCCTTTCCAGCAAACTTTGCCATAAACATTGAGATTTTTAGTTCACACATATTGCAATACATGTTTAAGCTGGCCAACTGCGTCAAACTAAACCTTTCTGGCCAAACCCTACTCTACCAAAAGCAAATGCTACTGTGGACACAATGCCAACATGGGGCAAAAAGACACAAAGTGGGGGGAGAGCTGCTAGGTTAAAACCTGGCTACTGACCTTCAAAGCTCTAGAGGATGTGAGAAGCATGCTTCACTAGGGCATCCCGCGCTCTTTGGCTGCAGCTCATGGCCGGTCAGTTTGCCATTAATCTGGACCAGATACTAGGCTCGTACCCCATATTCAGGGCTTTGCACTCCTGTGTCTCTGCGGAGCCTCCGACATCAGAGTGGAGTTTATCCCCTGTTTCAGGGCCTCTCACACTTGTCTTGTAGAGCCTCCAACATTAGCGAGGAGTTCATCCCCTATTTCAGGGCCTAGGACGCTACTGTCTAGGACACTGGTGCTGAGCTGGTTCCCTGTCTCAGACATTGGCTTTGGTACCAAGCTCTCCTCCTCTCTACAACAGATTATCCAGAGAAACATCCAACCTTTAGAGAACCTCTAGAGGCTACAGGCGAAAGCTTGACTTTCACCTTCAAGAAATCCCAACAAGTAGCCCAAAGAGGACTCTGTCAGAGCTCCACTAGGGCCTACAGTGCAACCGTTGTCACATTTGTAAAATGGCACCTTTGTGCTCCACACAGACATGGGAAGATCCAGGAACAACCCTCTGCACACTGCTATATATCCTTTCCAGCAAACTTTGCCATAAACATTGAGATTTTTAGTTCACACATATTGCAATACATGTTTAAGCTGGCCAACTGCGTCAAACTAAACCTTTCTGGCCAAACCCTACTCTACCAAAAGCAAATGCTACTGTGGACACAATGCCAACATGGGGCAAAAAGACACAAAGTGGGGGGAGAGCTGCTAGGTTAAAACCTGGCTACTGACCTTCAAAGCTCTAGAGGATGTGAGAAGCATGCTTCACTAGGGCATCCCGCGCTCTTTGGCTGCAGCTCATGGCCGGTCAGTTTGCCATTAATCTGGACCAGATACTAGGCTCGTACCCCATATTCAGGGCTTTGCACTCCTGTGTCTCTGCGGAGCCTCCGACATCAGAGTGGAGTTTATCCCCTGTTTCAGGGCCTCTCACACTTGTCTTGTAGAGCCTCCAACATTAGCGAGGAGTTCATCCCCTATTTCAGGGCCTCGGACGCTACTGTCTAGGACACTGGTGCTGAGCTGGTTCCCTGTCTCAGACATTGGCTTTGGTACCAAGCTCTCCTCCTCTCTACAACAGATTATCCAGAGAAACATCCAACCTTTAGAGAACCTCTAGAGGCTACAGGCGAAAGCTTGACTTTCACCTTCAAGAAATCCCAACAAGTAGCCCAAAGAGGACTCTGTCAGAGCTCCACTAGGGCCTACAGTGCAACCGTTGTCACATTTGTAAAATGGCACCTTTGTGCTCCACACAGACATGGGAAGATCCAGGAACAACCCTCTGCACACTGCTATATATCCTTTCCAGCAAACTTTGCCATAAACATTGAGATTTTTAGTTCACACATATTGCAATACATGTTTAAGCTGGCCAACTGCGTCAAACTAAACCTTTCTGGCCAAACCCTACTCTACCAAAAGCAAATGCTACTGTGGACACAATGCCAACATGGGGCAAAAAGACACAAAGTGGGGGGAGAGCTGCTAGGTTAAAACCTGGCTACTGACCTTCAAAGCTCTAGAGGATGTGAGAAGCATGCTTCACTAGGGCATCCCGCGCTCTTTGGCTGCAGCTCATGGCATGTCAGTTTGCCATTAATCTGGACCAGATACTAGGCTCGTACCCCATATTCAGGGCTTTGCACTCCTGTGTCTCTGCGGAGCCTCCGACATCAGAGTGGAGTTTATCCCCTGTTTCAGGGCCTCTCACACTTGTCTTGTAGAGCCTCCAACATTAGCGAGGAGTTTATCCCCTATTTCAGGGCCTCGGACGCTACTGTCTAGGACACTGGTGCTGAGCTGGTTCCCTGTCTCAGACATTGGCTTTGGTACCAAGCTCTCCTCCTCTCTACAACAGATTATCCAGAGAAACATCCAACCTTTAGAGAACCTCTAGAGGCTACAGGCGAAAGCTTGACTTTCACCTTCAAGAAATCCCAACAAGTAGGCCAAAGAGGACTCTGTCAGAGCTCCACTAGGGCCTACAGTGCAACCGTTGTCACATTTGTAAAATGGCACCTTTGTGCTCCACACAGACATGGGAAGATCCAGGAACAACCCTCTGCACACTGCTATATATCCTTTCCAGCAAACTTTGCCATAAACATTGAGATTTTTAGTTCACACATATTGCAATACATGTTTAAGCTGGCCAACTGCGTCAAACTAAACCTTTCTGGCCAAACCCTACTCTACCAAAAGCAAATGCTACTGTGGACACAATGCCAACATGGGGCAAAAAGACACAAAGTGGGGGGAGAGCTGCTAGGTTAAAACCTGGCTACTGACCTTCAAAGCTCTAGAGGATGTGAGAAGCATGCTTCACTAGGGCATCCCGCGCTCTTTGGCTGCAGCTCATGGCCGGTCAGTTTGCCATTAATCTGGACCAGATACTAGGCTCGTACCCCATATTCAGGGCTTTGCACTCCTGTGTCTCTGCGGAGCCTCCGACATCAGAGTGGAGTTTATCCCCTGTTTCAGGGCCTCTCACACTTGTCTTGTAGAGCCTCCAACATTAGCGAGGAGTTTATCCCCTATTTCAGGGCCTCGGACGCTACTGTCTAGGACACTGGTGCTGAGCTGGTTCCCTGTCTCAGACATTGGCTTTGGTACCAAGCTCTCCTCCTCTCTACAACAGATTATCCAGAGAAACATCCAACCTTTAGAGAACCTCTAGAGGCTACAGGCGAAAGCTTGACTTTCACCTTCAAGAAATCCCAACAAGTAGCCCAAAGAGGACTCTGTCAGAGCTCCACTAGGGCCTACAGTGCAACCGTTGTCACATTTGTAAAATGGCACCTTTGTGCTCCACACAGACATGGGAAGATCCAGGAACAAACCTCTGCACACTGCTATATATCCTTTCCAGCAAACTTTGCCATAAACATTGAGATTTTTAGTTCACACATATTGCAATACATGTTTAAGCTGGCCAACTGCGTCAAACTAAACCTTTCTGGCCAAACCCTACTCTACCAAAAGCAAATGCTACTGTGGACACAATGCCAACATGGGGCAAAAAGACACAAAGTGGGGGGAGAGCTGCTAGGTTAAAACCTGGCTACTGACCTTCAAAGCTCTAGAGGATGTGAGAAGCATGCTTCACTAGGGCATCCCGCGCTCTTTGGCTGCAGCTCATGGCCGGTCAGTTTGCCATTAATCTGGACCAGATACTAGGCTCGTACCCCATATTCAGGGCTTTGCACTCCTGTGTCTCTGCGGAGCCTCCGACATCAGAGTGGAGTTTATCCCCTGTTTCAGGGCCTCTCACACTTGTCTTGTAGAGCCTCCAACATTAGCGAGGAGTTCATCCCCTATTTCAGGGCCTCGGACGCTACTGTCTAGGACACTGGTGCTGAGCTGGTTCCCTGTCTCAGACATTGGCTTTGGTACCAAGCTCTCCTCCTCTCTACAACAGATTATCCAGAGAAACATCCAACCTTTAGAGAACCTCTAGAGGCTACAGGCGAAAGCTTGACTTTCACCTTCAAGAAATCCCAACAAGTAGCCCAAAGAGGACTCTGTCAGAGCTCCACTAGGGCCTACAGTGCAACCGTTGTCACATTTGTAAAATGGCACCTTTGTGCTCCACACAGACATGGGAAGATCCAGGAACAACCCTCTGCACACTGCTATATATCCTTTCCAGCAAACTTTGCCATAAACATTGAGATTTTTAGTTCACACATATTGCAATACATGTTTAAGCTGGCCAACTGCGTCAAACTAAACCTTTCTGGCCAAACCCTACTCTACCAAAAGCAAATGCTACTGTGGACACAATGCCAACATGGGGCAAAAAGACACAAAGTGGGGGGAGAGCTGCTAGGTTAAAACCTGGCTACTGACCTTCAAAGCTCTAGAGGATGTGAGAAGCATGCTTCACTAGGGCATCCCGCGCTCTTTGGCTGCAGCTCATGGCCGGTCAGTTTGCCATTAATCTGGACCAGATACTAGGCTCGTACCCCATATTCAGGGCTTTGCACTCCTGTGTCTCTGCGGAGCCTCCGACATCAGAGTGGAGTTTATCCCCTGTTTCAGGGCCTCTCACACTTGTCTTGTAGAGCCTCCAACATTAGCGAGGAGTTTATCCCCTATTTCAGGGCCTCGGACGCTACTGTCTAGGACACTGGTGCTGAGCTGGTTCCCTGTCTCAGACATTGGCTTTGGTACCAAGCTCTCCTCCTCTCTACAACAGATTATCCAGAGAAACATCCAACCTTTAGAGAACCTCTAGAGGCTACAGGCGAAAGCTTGACTTTCACCTTCAAGAAATCCCAACAAGTAGCCCAAAGAGGACTCTGTCAGAGCTCCACTAGGGCCTACAGTGCAACCGTTGTCACATTTGTAAAATGGCACCTTTGTGCTCCACACAGACATGGGAAGATCCAGGAACAACCCTCTGCACACTGCTATATATCCTTTCCAGCAAACTTTGCCATAAACATTGAGATTTTTAGTTCACACATATTGCAATACATGTTTAAGCTGGCCAACTGCGTCAAACTAAACCTTTCTGGCCAAACCCTACTCTACCAAAAGCAAATGCTACTGTGGACACAATGCCAACATGGGGCAAAAAGACACAAAGTGGGGGGAGAGCTGCTAGGTTAAAACCTGGCTACTGACCTTCAAAGCTCTAGAGGATGTGAGAAGCATGCTTCACTAGGGCATCCCGCGCTCTTTGGCTGCAGCTCATGGCCGGTCAGTTTGCCATTAATCTGGACCAGATACTAGGCTCGTACCCCATATTCAGGGCTTTGCACTCCTGTGTCTCTGCGGAGCCTCCGACATCAGAGTGGAGTTTATCCCCTGTTTCAGGGCCTCTCACACTTGTCTTGTAGAGCCTCCAACATTAGCGAGGAGTTCATCCCCTATTTCAGGGCCTCGGACGCTACTGTCTAGGACACTGGTGCTGAGCTGGTTCCCTGTCTCAGACATTGGCTTTGGTACCAAGCTCTCCTCCTCTCTACAACAGATTATCCAGAGAAACATCCAACCTTTAGAGAACCTCTAGAGGCTACAGGCGAAAGCTTGACTTTCACCTTCAAGAAATCCCAACAAGTAGCCCAAAGAGGACTCTGTCAGAGCTCCACTAGGGCCTACAGTGCAACCGTTGTCACATTTGTAAAATGGCACCTTTGTGCTCCACACAGACATGGGAAGATCCAGGAACAACCCTCTGCACACTGCTATATATCCTTTCCAGCAAACTTTGCCATAAACATTGAGATTTTTAGCTCACACATATTGCAATACATGTTTAAGCTGGCCAACTGCGTCAAACTAAACCTTTCTGGCCAAACCCTACTCTACCAAAAGCAAATGCTACTGTGGACACAATGCCAACATGGGGCAAAAAGACACAAAGTGGGGGGAGAGCTGCTAGGTTAAAACCTGGCTACTGACCTTCAAAGCTCTAGAGGATGTGAGAAGCATGCTTCACTAGGGCATCCCGCGCTCTTTGGCTGCAGCTCATGGCCGGTCAGTTTGCCATTAATCTGGACCAGATACTAGGCTCGTACCCCATATTCAGGGCTTTGCACTCCTGTGTCTCTGCGGAGCCTCCGACATCAGAGTGGAGTTTATCCCCTGTTTCAGGGCCTCTCACACTTGTCTTGTAGAGCCTCCAACATTAGCGAGGAGTTTATCCCCTATTTCAGGGCCTCGGACGCTACTGTCTAGGACACTGGTGCTGAGCTGGTTCCCTGTCTCAGACATTGGCTTTGGTACCAAGCTCTCCTCCTCTCTACAACAGATTATCCAGAGAAACATCCAACCTTTAGAGAACCTCTAGAGGCTACAGGCGAAAGCTTGACTTTCACCTTCAAGAAATCCCAACAAGTAGCCCAAAGAGGACTCTGTCAGAGCTCCACTAGGGCCTACAGTGCAACCGTTGTCACATTTGTAAAATGGCACCTTTGTGCTCCACACAGACATGGGAAGATCCAGGAACAACCCTCTGCACACTGCTATATATCCTTTCCAGCAAACTTTGCCATAAACATTGAGATTTTTAGTTCACACATATTGCAATACATGTTTAAGCTGGCCAACTGCGTCAAAGTAAACCTTTCTGGCCAAACCCTACTCTACCAAAAGCAAATGCTACTGTGGACACAATGCCAACATGGGGCAAAAAGACACAAAGTGGGGGGAGAGCTGCTAGGTTAAAACCTGGCTACTGACCTTCAAAGCTCTAGAGGATGTGAGAAGCATGCTTCACTAGGGCATCCCGCGCTCTTTGGCTGCAGCTCATGGCCGGTCAGTTTGCCATTAATCTGGACCAGATACTAGGCTCGTACCCCATATTCAGGACTTTGCACTCCTGTGTCTCTGCGGAGCCTCCGACATCAGAGTGGAGTTTATCCCCTGTTTCAGGGCCTCTCACACTTGTCTTGTAGAGCCTCCAACATTAGCGAGGAGTTTATCCCCTATTTCAGGGCCTCGGACGCTACTGTCTAGGACACTGGTGCTGAGCTGGTTCCCTGTCTCAGACATTGGCTTTGGTACCAAGCTCTCCTCCTCTCTACAACAGATTATCCAGAGAAACATCCAACCTTTAGAGAACCTCTAGAGGCTACAGGCGAAAGCTTGACTTTCACCTTCAAGAAATCCCAACAAGTAGCCCAAAGAGGACTCTGTCAGAGCTCCACTAGGGCCTACAGTGCAACCGTTGTCACATTTGTAAAATGGCACCTTTGTGCTCCACACAGACATGGGAAGATCCAGGAACAACCCTCTGCACACTGCTATATATCCTTTCCAGCAAACTTTGCCATAAACATTGAGATTTTTAGTTCACACATATTGCAATACATGTTTAAGCTGGCCAACTGCGTCAAACTAAACCTTTCTGGCCAAACCCTACTCTACCAAAAGCAAATGCTACTGTGGACACAATGCCAACATGGGGCAAAAAGACACAAAGTGGGGGGAGAGCTGCTAGGTTAAAACCTGGCTACTGACCTTCAAAGCTCTAGAGGATGTGAGAAGCATGCTTCACTAGGGCATCCCGCGCTCTTTGGCTGCAGCTCATGGCCGGTCAGTTTGCCATTAATCTGGACCAGATACTAGGCTCGTATCCCATATTCAGGGCTTTGCACTCCTGTGTCTCTGCGGAGCCTCCGACATCAGAGTGGAGTTTATCCCCTGTTTCAGGGCCTCTCACACTTGTCTTGTAGAGCCTCCAACATTAGCGAGGAGTTTATCCCCTATTTCAGGGCCTAGGACGCTACTGTCTAGGACACTGGTGCTGAGCTGGTTCCCTGTCTCAGACATTGGCTTTGGTACCAAGCTCTCCTCCTCTCTACAACAGATTATCCAGAGAAACATCCAACCTTTAGAGAACCTCTAGAGGCTACAGGCGAAAGCTTGACTTTCACCTTCAAGAAATCCCAACAAGTAGCCCAAAGAGGACTCTGTCAGAGCTCCACTAGGGCCTACAGTGCAACCGTTGTCACATTTGTAAAATGGCACCTTTGTGCTCCACACAGACATGGGAAGATCCAGGAACAACCCTCTGCACACTGCTATATATCCTTTCCAGCAAACTTTGCCATAAACATTGAGATTTTTAGTTCACACATATTGCAATACATGTTTAAGCTGGCCAACTGCGTCAAACTAAACCTTTCTGGCCAAACCCTACTCTACCAAAAGCAAATGCTACTGTGGACACAATGCCAACATGGGGCAAAAAGACACAAAGTGGGGGGAGAGCTGCTAGGTTAAAACCTGGCTACTGACCTTCAAAGCTCTAGAGGATGTGAGAAGCATGCTTCACTAGGGCATCCCGCGCTCTTTGGCTGCAGCTCATGGCCGGTCAGTTTGCCATTAATCTGGACCAGATACTAGGCTCGTACCCCATATTCAGGGCTTTGCACTCCTGTGTCTCTGCGGAGCCTCCGACATCAGAGTGGAGTTTATCCCCTGTTTCAGGGCCTCTCACACTTGTCTTGTAGAGCCTCCAACATTAGCGAGGAGTTCATCCCCTATTTCAGGGCCTCGGACGCTACTGTCTAGGACACTGGTGCTGAGCTGGTTCCCTGTCTCAGACATTGGCTTTGGTACCAAGCTCTCCTCCTCTCTACAACAGATTATCCAGAGAAACATCCAACCTTTAGAGAACCTCTAGAGGCTACAGGCGAAAGCTTGACTTTCACCTTCAAGAAATCCCAACAAGTAGCCCAAAGAGGACTCTGTCAGAGCTCCACTAGGGCCTACAGTGCAACCGTTGTCACATTTGTAAAATGGCACCTTTGTGCTCCACACAGACATGGGAAGATCCAGGAACAACCCTCTGCACACTGCTATATATCCTTTCCAGCAAACTTTGCCATAAACATTGAGATTTTTAGTTCACACATATTGCAATACATGTTTAAGCTGGCCAACTGCGTCAAACTAAACCTTTCTGGCCAAACCCTACTCTACCAAAAGCAAATGCTACTGTGGACACAATGCCAACATGGGGCAAAAAGACACAAAGTGGGGGGAGAGCTGCTAGGTTAAAACCTGGCTACTGACCTTCAAAGCTCTAGAGGATGTGAGAAGCATGCTTCACTAGGGCATCCCGCGCTCTTTGGCTGCAGCTCATGGCCGCTCAGTTTGCCATTAATCTGGACCAGATACTAGGCTCGTACCCCATATTCAGGGCTTTGCACTCCTGTGTCTCTGCGGAGCCTCCGACATCAGAGTGGAGTTTATCCCCTGTTTCAGGGCCTCTCACACTTGTCTTGTAGAGCCTCCAACATTAGCGAGGAGTTTATCCCCTATTTCAGGGCCTCGGACGCTACTGTCTAGGACACTGGTGCTGAGCTGGTTCCCTGTCTCAGACATTGGCTTTGGTACCAAGCTCTCCTCCTCTCTACAACAGATTATCCAGAGAAACATCCAACCTTTAGAGAACCTCTAGAGGCTACAGGCGAAAGCTTGACTTTCACCTTCAAGAAATCCCAACAAGTAGCCCAAAGAGGACTCTGTCAGAGCTCCACTAGGGCCTACAGTGCAACCGTTGTCACATTTGTAAAATGGCACCTTTGTGCTCCACACAGACATGGGAAGATCCAGGAACAACCCTCTGCACACTGCTATATATCCTTTCCAGCAAACTTTGCCATAAACATTGAGATTTTTAGCTCACACATATTGCAATACATGTTTAAGCTGGCCAACTGCGTCAAACTAAACCTTTCTGGCCAAACCCTACTCTACCAAAAGCAAATGCTACTGTGGACACAATGCCAACATGGGGCAAAAAGACACAAAGTGGGGGGAGAGCTGCTAGGTTAAAACCTGGCTACTGACCTTCAAAGCTCTAGAGGATGTGAGAAGCATGCTTCACTAGGGCATCCCGCGCTCTTTGGCTGCAGCTCATGGCCGGTCAGTTTGCCATTAATCTGGACCAGATACTAGGCTCGTACCCCATATTCAGGGCTTTGCACTCCTGTGTCTCTGCGGAGCCTCCGACATCAGAGTGGAGTTTATCCCCTGTTTCAGGGCCTCTCACACTTGTCTTGTAGAGCCTCCAACATTAGCGAGGAGTTTATCCCCTATTTCAGGGCCTCGGACGCTACTGTCTAGGACACTGGTGCTGAGCTGGTTCCCTGTCTCAGACATTGGCTTTGGTACCAAGCTCTCCTCCTCTCTACAACAGATTATCCAGAGAAACATCCAACCTTTAGAGAACCTCTAGAGGCTACAGGCGAAAGCTTGACTTTCACCTTCAAGAAATCCCAACAAGTAGCCCAAAGAGGACTCTGTCAGAGCTCCACTAGGGCCTACAGTGCAACCGTTGTCACATTTGTAAAATGGCACCTTTGTGCTCCACACAGACATGGGAAGATCCAGGAACAACCCTCTGCACACTGCTATATATCCTTTCCAGCAAACTTTGCCATAAACATTGAGATTTTTAGTTCACACATATTGCAATACATGTTTAAGCTGGCCAACTGCGTCAAACTAAACCTTTCTGGCCAAACCCTACTCTACCAAAAGCAAATGCTACTGTGGACACAATGCCAACATGGGGCAAAAAGACACAAAGTGGGGGGAGAGCTGCTAGGTTAAAACCTGGCTACTGACCTTCAAAGCTCTAGAGGATGTGAGAAGCATGCTTCACTAGGGCATCCCGCGCTCTTTGGCTGCAGCTCATGGCCGGTCAGTTTGCCATTAATCTGGACCAGATACTAGGCTCGTACCCCATATTCAGGGCTTTGCACTCCTGTGTCTCTGCGGAGCCTCCGACATCAGAGTGGAGTTTATCCCCTGTTTCAGGGCCTCTCACACTTGTCTTGTAGAGCCTCCAACATTAGCGAGGAGTTCATCCCCTATTTCAGGGCCTCGGACGCTACTGTCTAGGACACTGGTGCTGAGCTGGTTCCCTGTCTCAGACATTGGCTTTGGTACCAAGCTCTCCTCCTCTCTACAACAGATTATCCAGAGAAACATCCAACCTTTAGAGAACCTCTAGAGGCTACAGGCGAAAGCTTGACTTTCACCTTCAAGAAATCCCAACAAGTAGCCCAAAGAGGACTCTGTCAGAGCTCCACTAGGGCCTACAGTGCAACCGTTGTCACATTTGTAAAATGGCACCTTTGTGCTCCACACAGACATGGGAAGATCCAGGAACAACCCTCTGCACACTGCTATATATCCTTTCCAGCAAACTTTGCCATAAACATTGAGATTTTTAGTTCACACATATTGCAATACATGTTTAAGCTGGCCAACTGCGTCAAACTAAACCTTTCTGGCCAAACCCTACTCTACCAAAAGCAAATGCTACTGTGGACACAATGCCAACATGGGGCAAAAAGACACAAAGTGGGGGGAGAGCTGCTAGGTTAAAACCTGGCTACTGACCTTCAAAGCTCTAGAGGATGTGAGAAGCATGCTTCACTAGGGCATCCCGCGCTCTTTGGCTGCAGCTCATGGCCGGTCAGTTTGCCATTAATCTGGACCAGATACTAGGCTCGTACCCCATATTCAGGGCTTTGCACTCCTGTGTCTCTGCGGAGCCTCCGACATCAGAGTGGAGTTTATCCCCTGTTTCAGGGCCTCTCACACTTGTCTTGTAGAGCCTCCAACATTAGCGAGGAGTTTATCCCCTATTTCAGGGCCTCGGACGCTACTGTCTAGGACACTGGTGCTGAGCTGGTTCCCTGTCTCAGACATTGGCTTTGGTACCAAGCTCTCCTCCTCTCTACAACAGATTATCCAGAGAAACATCCAACCTTTAGAGAACCTCTAGAGGCTACAGGCGAAAGCTTGACTTTCACCTTCAAGAAATCCCAACAAGTAGCCCAAAGAGGACTCTGTCAGAGCTCCACTAGGGCCTACGGTGCAACCGTTGTCACATTTGTAAAATGGCACCTTTGTGCTCCACACAGACATGGGAAGATCCAGGAACAACCCTCTGCACACTGCTATATATCCTTTCCAGCAAACTTTGCCATAAACATTGAGATTTTTAGTTCACACATATTGCAATACATGTTTAAGCTGGCCAACTGCGTCAAACTAAACCTTTCTGGCCAAACCCTACTCTACCAAAAGCAAATGCTACTGTGGACACAATGCCAACATGGGGCAAAAAGACACAAAGTGGGGGGAGAGCTGCTAGGTTAAAACCTGGCTACTGACCTTCAAAGCTCTAGAGGATGTGAGAAGCATGCTTCACTAGGGCATCCCGCGCTCTTTGGCTGCAGCTCATGGCCGGTCAGTTTGCCATTAATCTGGACCAGATACTAGGCTCGTACCCCATATTCAGGGCTTTGCACTCCTGTGTCTCTGCGGAGCCTCCGACATCAGAGTGGAGTTTATCCCCTGTTTCAGGGCCTCTCACACTTGTCTTGTAGAGCCTCCAACATTAGCGAGGAGTTTATCCCCTATTTCAGGGCCTCGGACGCTACTGTCTAGGACACTGGTGCTGAGCTGGTTCCCTGTCTCAGACATTGGCTTTGGTACCAAGCTCTCCTCCTCTCTACAACAGATTATCCAGAGAAACATCCAACCTTTAGAGAACCTCTAGAGGCTACAGGCGAAAGCTTGACTTTCACCTTCAAGAAATCCCAACAAGTAGCCCAAAGAGGACTCTGTCAGAGCTCCACTAGGGCCTACAGTGCAACCGTTGTCACATTTGTAAAATGGCACCTTTGTGCTCCACACAGACATGGGAAGATCCAGGAACAACCCTCTGCACACTGCTATATATCCTTTCCAGCAAACTTTGCCATAAACATTGAGATTTTTAGCTCACACATATTGCAATACATGTTTAAGCTGGCCAACTGCGTCAAACTAAACCTTTCTGGCCAAACCCTACTCTACCAAAAGCAAATGCTACTGTGGACACAATGCCAACATGGGGCAAAAAGACACAAAGTGGGGGGAGAGCTGCTAGGTTAAAACCTGGCTACTGACCTTCAAAGCTCTAGAGGATGTGAGAAGCATGCTTCACTAGGGCATCCCGCGCTCTTTGGCTGCAGCTCATGGCCGGTCAGTTTGCCATTAATCTGGACCAGATACTAGGCTCGTACCCCATATTCAGGGCTTTGCACTCCTGTGTCTCTGCGGAGCCTCCGACATCAGAGTGGAGTTTATCCCCTGTTTCAGGGCCTCTCACACTTGTCTTGTAGAGCCTCCAACATTAGCGAGGAGTTTATCCCCTATTTCAGGGCCTCGGACGCTACTGTCTAGGACACTGGTGCTGAGCTGGTTCCCTGTCTCAGACATTGGCTTTGGTACCAAGCTCTCCTCCTCTCTACAACAGATTATCCAGAGAAACATCCAACCTTTAGAGAACCTCTAGAGGCTACAGGCGAAAGCTTGACTTTCACCTTCAAGAAATCCCAACAAGTAGCCCAAAGAGGACTCTGTCAGAGCTCCACTAGGGCCTACAGTGCAACCGTTGTCACATTTGTAAAATGGCACCTTTGTGCTCCACACAGACATGGGAAGATCCAGGAACAACCCTCTGCACACTGCTATATATCCTTTCCAGCAAACTTTGCCATAAACATTGAGATTTTTAGTTCACACATATTGCAATACATGTTTAAGCTGGCCAACTGCGTCAAACTAAACCTTTCTGGCCAAACCCTACTCTACCAAAAGCAAATGCTACTGTGGACACAATGCCAACATGGGGCAAAAAGACACAAAGTGGGGGGAGAGCTGCTAGGTTAAAACCTGGCTACTGACCTTCAAAGCTCTAGAGGATGTGAGAAGCATGCTTCACTAGGGCATCCCGCGCTCTTTGGCTGCAGCTCATGGCCGCTCAGTTTGCCATTAATCTGGACCAGATACTAGGCTCGTACCCCATATTCAGGGCTTTGCACTCCTGTGTCTCTGCGGAGCCTCCGACATCAGAGTGGAGTTTATCCCCTGTTTCAGGGCCTCTCACACTTGTCTTGTAGAGCCTCCAACATTAGCGAGGAGTTTATCCCCTATTTCAGGGCCTCGGACGCTACTGTCTAGGACACTGGTGCTGAGCTGGTTCCCTGTCTCAGACATTGGCTTTGGTACCAAGCTCTCCTCCTCTCTACAACAGATTATCCAGAGAAACATCCAACCTTTAGAGAACCTCTAGAGGCTACAGGCGAAAGCTTGACTTTCACCTTCAAGAAATCCCAACAAGTAGCCCAAAGAGGACTCTGTCAGAGCTCCACTAGGGCCTACAGTGCAACCGTTGTCACATTTGTAAAATGGCACCTTTGTGCTCCACACAGACATGGGAAGATCCAGGAACAACCCTCTGCACACTGCTATATATCCTTTCCAGCAAACTTTGCCATAAACATTGAGATTTTTAGTTCACACATATTGCAATACATGTTTAAGCTGGCCAACTGCGTCAAACTAAACCTTTCTGGCCAAACCCTACTCTACCAAAAGCAAATGCTACTGTGGACACAATGCCAACATGGGGCAAAAAGACACAAAGTGGGGGGAGAGCTGCTAGGTTAAAACCTGGCTACTGACCTTCAAAGCTCTAGAGGATGTGAGAAGCATGCTTCACTAGGGCATCCCGCGCTCTTTGGCTGCAGCTCATGGCCGGTCAGTTTGCCATTAATCTGGACCAGATACTAGGCTCGTACCCCATATTCAGGGCTTTGCACTCCTGTGTCTCTGCGGAGCCTCCGACATCAGAGTGGAGTTTATCCCCTGTTTCAGGGCCTCTCACACTTGTCTTGTAGAGCCTCCAACATTAGCGAGGAGTTTATCCCCTATTTCAGGGCCTCGGACGCTACTGTCTAGGACACTGGTGCTGAGCTGGTTCCCTGTCTCAGACATTGGCTTTGGTACCAAGCTCTCCTCCTCTCTACAACAGATTATCCAGAGAAACATCCAACCTTTAGAGAACCTCTAGAGGCTACAGGCGAAAGCTTGACTTTCACCTTCAAGAAATCCCAACAAGTAGCCCAAAGAGGACTCTGTCAGAGCTCCACTAGGGCCTACAGTGCAACCGTTGTCACATTTGTAAAATGGCACCTTTGTGCTCCACACAGACATGGGAAGATCCAGGAACAACCCTCTGCACACTGCTATATATCCTTTCCAGCAAACTTTGCCATAAACATTGAGATTTTTAGTTCACACATATTGCAATACATGTTTAAGCTGGCCAACTGCGTCAAACTAAACCTTTCTGGCCAAACCCTACTCTACCAAAAGCAAATGCTACTGTGGACACAATGCCAACATGGGGCAAAAAGACACAAAGTGGGGGGAGAGCTGCTAGGTTAAAACCTGGCTACTGACCTTCAAAGCTCTAGAGGATGTGAGAAGCATGCTTCACTAGGGCATCCCGCGCTCTTTGGCTGCAGCTCATGGCCGGTCAGTTTGCCATTAATCTGGACCAGATACTAGGCTCGTATCCCATATTCAGGGCTTTGCACTCCTGTGTCTCTGCGGAGCCTCCGACATCAGAGTGGAGTTTATCCCCTGTTTCAGGGCCTCTCACACTTGTCTTGTAGAGCCTCCAACATTAGCGAGGAGTTTATCCCCTATTTCAGGGCCTAGGACGCTACTGTCTAGGACACTGGTGCTGAGCTGGTTCCCTGTCTCAGACATTGGCTTTGGTACCAAGCTCTCCTCCTCTCTACAACAGATTATCCAGAGAAACATCCAACCTTTAGAGAACCTCTAGAGGCTACAGGCGAAAGCTTGACTTTCACCTTCAAGAAATCCCAACAAGTAGCCCAAAGAGGACTCTGTCAGAGCTCCACTAGGGCCTACAGTGCAACCGTTGTCACATTTGTAAAATGGCACCTTTGTGCTCCACACAGACATGGGAAGATCCAGGAACAACCCTCTGCACACTGCTATATATCCTTTCCAGCAAACTTTGCCATAAACATTGAGATTTTTAGTTCACACATATTGCAATACATGTTTAAGCTGGCCAACTGCGTCAAACTAAACCTTTCTGGCCAAACCCTACTCTACCAAAAGCAAATGCTACTGTGGACACAATGCCAACATGGGGCAAAAAGACACAAAGTGGGGGGAGAGCTGCTAGGTTAAAACCTGGCTACTGACCTTCAAAGCTCTAGAGGATGTGAGAAGCATGCTTCACTAGGGCATCCCGCGCTCTTTGGCTGCAGCTCATGGCCGGTCAGTTTGCCATTAATCTGGACCAGATACTAGGCTCGTACCCCATATTCAGGGCTTTGCACTCCTGTGTCTCTGCGGAGCCTCCGACATCAGAGTGGAGTTTATCCCCTGTTTCAGGGCCTCTCACACTTGTCTTGTAGAGCCTCCAACATTAGCGAGGAGTTCATCCCCTATTTCAGGGCCTCGGACGCTACTGTCTAGGACACTGGTGCTGAGCTGGTTCCCTGTCTCAGACATTGGCTTTGGTACCAAGCTCTCCTCCTCTCTACAACAGATTATCCAGAGAAACATCCAACCTTTAGAGAACCTCTAGAGGCTACAGGCGAAAGCTTGACTTTCACCTTCAAGAAATCCCAACAAGTAGCCCAAAGAGGACTCTGTCAGAGCTCCACTAGGGCCTACAGTGCAACCGTTGTCACATTTGTAAAATGGCACCTTTGTGCTCCACACAGACATGGGAAGATCCAGGAACAACCCTCTGCACACTGCTATATATCCTTTCCAGCAAACTTTGCCATAAACATTGAGATTTTTAGTTCACACATATTGCAATACATGTTTAAGCTGGCCAACTGCATCAAACTAAACCTTTCTGGCCAAACCCTACTCTACCAAAAGCAAATGCTACTGTGGACACAATGCCAACATGGGGCAAAAAGACACAAAGTGGGGGGAGAGCTGCTAGGTTAAAACCTGGCTACTGACCTTCAAAGCTCTAGAGGATGTGAGAAGCATGCTTCACTAGGGCATCCCGCGCTCTTTGGCTGCAGCTCATGGCCGGTCAGTTTGCCATTAATCTGGACCAGATACTAGGCTCGTACCCCATATTCAGGGCTTTGCACTCCTGTGTCTCTGCGGAGCCTCCGACATCAGAGTGGAGTTTATCCCCTGTTTCAGGGCCTCTCACACTTGTCTTGTAGAGCCTCCAACATTAGCGAGGAGTTTATCCCCTATTTCAGGGCCTCGGACGCTACTGTCTAGGACACTGGTGCTGAGCTGGTTCCCTGTCTCAGACATTGGCTTTGGTACCAAGCTCTCCTCCTCTCTACAACAGATTATCCAGAGAAACATCCAACCTTTAGAGAACCTCTAGAGGCTACAGGCGAAAGCTTGACTTTCACCTTCAAGAAATCCCAACAAGTAGCCCAAAGAGGACTCTGTCAGAGCTCCACTAGGGCCTACAGTGCAACCGTTGTCACATTTGTAAAATGGCACCTTTGTGCTCCACACAGACATGGGAAGATCCAGGAACAACCCTCTGCACACTGCTATATATCCTTTCCAGCAAACTTTGCCATAAACATTGAGATTTTTAGTTCACACATATTGCAATACATGTTTAAGCTGGCCAACTGCGTCAAACTAAACCTTTCTGGCCAAACCCTACTCTACCAAAAGCAAATGCTACTGTGGACACAATGCCAACATGGGGCAAAAAGACACAAAGTGGGGGGAGAGCTGCTAGGTTAAAACCTGGCTACTGACCTTCAAAGCTCTAGAGGATGTGAGAAGCATGCTTCACTAGGGCATCCCGCGCTCTTTGGCTGCAGCTCATGGCCGGTCAGTTTGCCATTAATCTGGACCAGATACTAGGCTCGTACCCCATATTCAGGGCTTTGCACTCCTGTGTCTCTGCGGAGCCTCCGACATCAGAGTGGAGTTTATCCCCTGTTTCAGGGCCTCTCACACTTGTCTTGTAGAGCCTCCAACATTAGCGAGGAGTTTATCCCCTATTTCAGGGCCTCGGACGCTACTGTCTAGGACACTGGTGCTGAGCTGGTTCCCTGTCTCAGACATTGGCTTTGGTACCAAGCTCTCCTCCTCTCTACAACAGATTATCCAGAGAAACATCCAACCTTTAGAGAACCTCTAGAGGCTACAGGCGAAAGCTTGACTTTCACCTTCAAGAAATCCCAACAAGTAGCCCAAAGAGGACTCTGTCAGAGCTCCACTAGGGCCTACAGTGCAACCGTTGTCACATTTGTAAAATGGCACCTTTGTGCTCCACACAGACATGGGAAGATCCAGGAACAACCCTCTGCACACTGCTATATATCCTTTCCAGCAAACTTTGCCATAAACATTGAGATTTTTAGTTCACACATATTGCAATACATGTTTAAGCTGGCCAACTGCGTCAAACTAAACCTTTCTGGCCAAACCCTACTCTACCAAAAGCAAATGCTACTGTGGACACAATGCCAACATGGGGCAAAAAGACACAAAGTGGGGGGAGAGCTGCTAGGTTAAAACCTGGCTACTGACCTTCAAAGCTCTAGAGGATGTGAGAAGCATGCTTCACTAGGGCATCCCGCGCTCTTTGGCTGCAGCTCATGGCCGGTCAGTTTGCCATTAATCTGGACCAGATACTAGGCTCGTACCCCATATTCAGGGCTTTGCACTCCTGTGTCTCTGCGGAGCCTCCGACATCAGAGTGGAGTTTATCCCCTGTTTCAGGGCCTCTCACACTTGTCTTGTAGAGCCTCCAACATTAGCGAGGAGTTTATCCCCTATTTCAGGGCCTCGGACGCTACTGTCTAGGACACTGGTGCTGAGCTGGTTCCCTGTCTCAGACATTGGCTTTGGTACCAAGCTCTCCTCCTCTCTACAACAGATTATCCAGAGAAACATCCAACCTTTAGAGAACCTCTAGAGGCTACAGGCGAAAGCTTGACTTTCACCTTCAAGAAATCCCAACAAGTAGCCCAAAGAGGACTCTGTCAGAGCTCCACTAGGGCCTACAGTGCAACCGTTGTCACATTTGTAAAATGGCACCTTTGTGCTCCACACAGACATGGGAAGATCCAGGAACAACCCTCTGCACACTGCTATATATCCTTTCCAGCAAACTTTGCCATAAACATTGAGATTTTTAGTTCACACATATTGCAATACATGTTTAAGCTGGCCAACTGCGTCAAACTAAACCTTTCTGGCCAAACCCTACTCTACCAAAAGCAAATGCTACTGTGGACACAATGCCAACATGGGGCAAAAAGACACAAAGTGGGGGGAGAGCTGCTAGGTTAAAACCTGGCTACTGACCTTCAAAGCTCTAGAGGATGTGAGAAGCATGCTTCACTAGGGCATCCCGCGCTCTTTGGCTGCAGCTCATGGCCGGTCAGTTTGCCATTAATCTGGACCAGATACTAGGCTCGTACCCCATATTCAGGGCTTTGCACTCCTGTGTCTCTGCGGAGCCTCCGACATCAGAGTGGAGTTTATCCCCTGTTTCAGGGCCTCTCACACTTGTCTTGTAGAGCCTCCAACATTAGCGAGGAGTTCATCCCCTATTTCAGGGCCTCGGACGCTACTGTCTAGGACACTGGTGCTGAGCTGGTTCCCTGTCTCAGACATTGGCTTTGGTACCAAGCTCTCCTCCTCTCTACAACAGATTATCCAGAGAAACATCCAACCTTTAGAGAACCTCTAGAGGCTACAGGCGAAAGCTTGACTTTCACCTTCAAGAAATCCCAACAAGTAGCCCAAAGAGGACTCTGTCAGAGCTCCACTAGGGCCTACAGTGCAACCGTTGTCACATTTGTAAAATGGCACCTTTGTGCTCCACACAGACATGGGAAGATCCAGGAACAACCCTCTGCACACTGCTATATATCCTTTCCAGCAAACTTTGCCATAAACATTGAGATTTTTAGTTCACACATATTGCAATACATGTTTAAGCTGGCCAACTGCGTCAAACTAAACCTTTCTGGCCAAACCCTACTCTACCAAAAGCAAATGCTACTGTGGACACAATGCCAACATGGGGCAAAAAGACACAAAGTGGGGGGAGAGCTGCTAGGTTAAAACCTGGCTACTGACCTTCAAAGCTCTAGAGGATGTGAGAAGCATGCTTCACTAGGGCATCCCGCGCTCTTTGGCTGCAGCTCATGGCCGGTCAGTTTGCCATTAATCTGGACCAGATACTAGGCTCGTACCCCATATTCAGGGCTTTGCACTCCTGTGTCTCTGCGGAGCCTCCGACATCAGAGTGGAGTTTATCCCCTGTTTCAGGGCCTCTCACACTTGTCTTGTAGAGCCTCCAACATTAGCGAGGAGTTTATCCCCTATTTCAGGGCCTCGGACGCTACTGTCTAGGACACTGGTGCTGAGCTGGTTCCCTGTCTCAGACATTGGCTTTGGTACCAAGCTCTCCTCCTCTCTACAACAGATTATCCAGAGAAACATCCAACCTTTAGAGAACCTCTAGAGGCTACAGGCGAAAGCTTGACTTTCACCTTCAAGAAATCCCAACAAGTAGCCCAAAGAGGACTCTGTCAGAGCTCCACTAGGGCCTACGGTGCAACCGTTGTCACATTTGTAAAATGGCACCTTTGTGCTCCACACAGACATGGGAAGATCCAGGAACAACCCTCTGCACACTGCTATATATCCTTTCCAGCAAACTTTGCCATAAACATTGAGATTTTTAGTTCACACATATTGCAATACATGTTTAAGCTGGCCAACTGCGTCAAACTAAACCTTTCTGGCCAAACCCTACTCTACCAAAAGCAAATGCTACTGTGGACACAATGCCAACATGGGGCAAAAAGACACAAAGTGGGGGGAGAGCTGCTAGGTTAAAACCTGGCTACTGACCTTCAAAGCTCTAGAGGATGTGAGAAGCATGCTTCACTAGGGCATCCCGCGCTCTTTGGCTGCAGCTCATGGCCGGTCAGTTTGCCATTAATCTGGACCAGATACTAGGCTCGTACCCCATATTCAGGGCTTTGCACTCCTGTGTCTCTGCGGAGCCTCCGACATCAGAGTGGAGTTTATCCCCTGTTTCAGGGCCTCTCACACTTGTCTTGTAGAGCCTCCAACATTAGCGAGGAGTTTATCCCCTATTTCAGGGCCTCGGACGCTACTGTCTAGGACACTGGTGCTGAGCTGGTTCCCTGTCTCAGACATTGGCTTTGGTACCAAGCTCTCCTCCTCTCTACAACAGATTATCCAGAGAAACATCCAACCTTTAGAGAACCTCTAGAGGCTACAGGCGAAAGCTTGACTTTCACCTTCAAGAAATCCCAACAAGTAGCCCAAAGAGGACTCTGTCAGAGCTCCACTAGGGCCTACAGTGCAACCGTTGTCACATTTGTAAAATGGCACCTTTGTGCTCCACACAGACATGGGAAGATCCAGGAACAACCCTCTGCACACTGCTATATATCCTTTCCAGCAAACTTTGCCATAAACATTGAGATTTTTAGCTCACACATATTGCAATACATGTTTAAGCTGGCCAACTGCGTCAAACTAAACCTTTCTGGCCAAACCCTACTCTACCAAAAGCAAATGCTACTGTGGACACAATGCCAACATGGGGCAAAAAGACACAAAGTGGGGGGAGAGCTGCTAGGTTAAAACCTGGCTACTGACCTTCAAAGCTCTAGAGGATGTGAGAAGCATGCTTCACTAGGGCATCCCGCGCTCTTTGGCTGCAGCTCATGGCCGGTCAGTTTGCCATTAATCTGGACCAGATACTAGGCTCGTACCCCATATTCAGGGCTTTGCACTCCTGTGTCTCTGCGGAGCCTCCGACATCAGAGTGGAGTTTATCCCCTGTTTCAGGGCCTCTCACACTTGTCTTGTAGAGCCTCCAACATTAGCGAGGAGTTTATCCCCTATTTCAGGGCCTCGGACGCTACTGTCTAGGACACTGGTGCTGAGCTGGTTCCCTGTCTCAGACATTGGCTTTGGTACCAAGCTCTCCTCCTCTCTACAACAGATTATCCAGAGAAACATCCAACCTTTAGAGAACCTCTAGAGGCTACAGGCGAAAGCTTGACTTTCACCTTCAAGAAATCCCAACAAGTAGCCCAAAGAGGACTCTGTCAGAGCTCCACTAGGGCCTACAGTGCAACCGTTGTCACATTTGTAAAATGGCACCTTTGTGCTCCACACAGACATGGGAAGATCCAGGAACAACCCTCTGCACACTGCTATATATCCTTTCCAGCAAACTTTGCCATAAACATTGAGATTTTTAGTTCACACATATTGCAATACATGTTTAAGCTGGCCAACTGCGTCAAACTAAACCTTTCTGGCCAAACCCTACTCTACCAAAAGCAAATGCTACTGTGGACACAATGCCAACATGGGGCAAAAAGACACAAAGTGGGGGGAGAGCTGCTAGGTTAAAACCTGGCTACTGACCTTCAAAGCTCTAGAGGATGTGAGAAGCATGCTTCACTAGGGCATCCCGCGCTCTTTGGCTGCAGCTCATGGCCGCTCAGTTTGCCATTAATCTGGACCAGATACTAGGCTCGTACCCCATATTCAGGGCTTTGCACTCCTGTGTCTCTGCGGAGCCTCCGACATCAGAGTGGAGTTTATCCCGTTTCAGGGCCTCTCACACTTGTCTTGTAGAGCCTCCAACATTAGCGAGGAGTTTATCCCCTATTTCAGGGCCTCGGACGCTACTGTCTAGGACACTGGTGCTGAGCTGGTTCCCTGTCTCAGACATTGGCTTTGGTACCAAGCTCTCCTCCTCTCTACAACAGATTATCCAGAGAAACATCCAACCTTTAGAGAACCTCTAGAGGCTACAGGCGAAAGCTTGACTTTCACCTTCAAGAAATCCCAACAAGTAGCCCAAAGAGGACTCTGTCAGAGCTCCACTAGGGCCTACAGTGCAACCGTTGTCACATTTGTAAAATGGCACCTTTGTGCTCCACACAGACATGGGAAGATCCAGGAACAACCCTCTGCACACTGCTATATATCCTTTCCAGCAAACTTTGCCATAAACATTGAGATTTTTAGTTCACACATATTGCAATACATGTTTAAGCTGGCCAACTGCGTCAAACTAAACCTTTCTGGCCAAACCCTACTCTACCAAAAGCAAATGCTACTGTGGACACAATGCCAACATGGGGCAAAAAGACACAAAGTGGGGGGAGAGCTGCTAGGTTAAAACCTGGCTACTGACCTTCAAAGCTCTAGAGGATGTGAGAAGCATGCTTCACTAGGGCATCCCGCGCTCTTTGGCTGCAGCTCATGGCCGCTCAGTTTGCCATTAATCTGGACCAGATACTAGGCTCGTACCCCATATTCAGGGCTTTGCACTCCTGTGTCTCTGCGGAGCCTCCGACATCAGAGTGGAGTTTATCCCCTGTTTCAGGGCCTCTCACACTTGTCTTGTAGAGCCTCCAACATTAGCGAGGAGTTTATCCCCTATTTCAGGGCCTCGGACGCTACTGTCTAGGACACTGGTGCTGAGCTGGTTCCCTGTCTCAGACATTGGCTTTGGTACCAAGCTCTCCTCCTCTCTACAACAGATTATCCAGAGAAACATCCAACCTTTAGAGAACCTCTAGAGGCTACAGGCGAAAGCTTGACTTTCACCTTCAAGAAATCCCAACAAGTAGCCCAAAGAGGACTCTGTCAGAGCTCCACTAGGGCCTACATTGCAACCGTTGTCACATTTGTAAAATGGCACCTTTGTGCTCCACACAGACATGGGAAGATCCAGGAACAACCCTCTGCACACTGCTATATATCCTTTCCAGCAAACTTTGCCATAAACATTGAGATTTTTAGTTCACACATATTGCAATACATGTTTAAGCTGGCCAACTGCGTCAAACTAAACCTTTCTGGCCAAACCCTACTCTACCAAAAGCAAATGCTACTGTGGACACAATGCCAACATGGGGCAAAAAGACACAAAGTGGGGGGAGAGCTGCTAGGTTAAAACCTGGCTACTGACCTTCAAAGCTCTAGAGGATGTGAGAAGCATGCTTCACTAGGGCATCCCGCGCTCTTTGGCTGCAGCTCATGGCCGGTCAGTTTGCCATTAATCTGGACCAGATACTAGGCTCGTACCCCATATTCAGGGCTTTGCACTCCTGTGTCTCTGCGGAGCCTCCGACATCAGAGTGGAGTTTATCCCCTGTTTCAGGGCCTCTCACACTTGTCTTGTAGAGCCTCCAACATTAGCGAGGAGTTCATCCCCTATTTCAGGGCCTCGGACGCTACTGTCTAGGACACTGGTGCTGAGCTGGTTCCCTGTCTCAGACATTGGCTTTGGTACCAAGCTCTCCTCCTCTCTACAACAGATTATCCAGAGAAACATCCAACCTTTAGAGAACCTCTAGAGGCTACAGGCGAAAGCTTGACTTTCACCTTCAAGAAATCCCAACAAGTAGCCCAAAGAGGACTCTGTCAGAGCTCCACTAGGGCCTACAGTGCAACCGTTGTCACATTTGTAAAATGGCACCTTTGTGCTCCACACAGACATGGGAAGATCCAGGAACAACCCTCTGCACACTGCTATATATCCTTTCCAGCAAACTTTGCCATAAACATTGAGATTTTTAGTTCACACATATTGCAATACATGTTTAAGCTGGCCAACTGCGTCAAACTAAACCTTTCTGGCCAAACCCTACTCTACCAAAAGCAAATGCTACTGTGGACACAATGCCAACATGGGGCAAAAAGACACAAAGTGGGGGGAGAGCTGCTAGGTTAAAACCTGGCTACTGACCTTCAAAGCTCTAGAGGATGTGAGAAGCATGCTTCACTAGGGCATCCCGCGCTCTTTGGCTGCAGCTCATGGCCGGTCAGTTTGCCATTAATCTGGACCAGATACTAGGCTCGTACCCCATATTCAGGGCTTTGCACTCCTGTGTCTCTGCGGAGCCTCCGACATCAGAGTGGAGTTTATCCCCTGTTTCAGGGCCTCTCACACTTGTCTTGTAGAGCCTCCAACATTAGCGAGGAGTTTATCCCCTATTTCAGGGCCTCGGACGCTACTGTCTAGGACACTGGTGCTGAGCTGGTTCCCTGTCTCAGACATTGGCTTTGGTACCAAGCTCTCCTCCTCTCTACAACAGATTATCCAGAGAAACATCCAACCTTTAGAGAACCTCTAGAGGCTACAGGCGAAAGCTTGACTTTCACCTTCAAGAAATCCCAACAAGTAGCCCAAAGAGGACTCTGTCAGAGCTCCACTAGGGCCTACAGTGCAACCGTTGTCACATTTGTAAAATGGCACCTTTGTGCTCCACACAGACATGGGAAGATCCAGGAACAACCCTCTGCACACTGCTATATATCCTTTCCAGCAAACTTTGCCATAAACATTGAGATTTTTAGCTCACACATATTGCAATACATGTTTAAGCTGGCCAACTGCGTCAAACTAAACCTTTCTGGCCAAACCCTACTCTACCAAAAGCAAATGCTACTGTGGACACAATGCCAACATGGGGCAAAAAGACACAAAGTGGGGGGAGAGCTGCTAGGTTAAAACCTGGCTACTGACCTTCAAAGCTCTAGAGGATGTGAGAAGCATGCTTCACTAGGGCATCCCGCGCTCTTTGGCTGCAGCTCATGGCCGGTCAGTTTGCCATTAATCTGGACCAGATACTAGGCTCGTACCCCATATTCAGGGCTTTGCACTCCTGTGTCTCTGCGGAGCCTCCGACATCAGAGTGGAGTTTATCCCGTTTCAGGGCCTCTCACACTTGTCTTGTAGAGCCTCCAACATTAGCGAGGAGTTTATCCCCTATTTCAGGGCCTCGGACGCTACTGTCTAGGACACTGGTGCTGAGCTGGTTCCCTGTCTCAGACATTGGCTTTGGTACCAAGCTCTCCTCCTCTCTACAACAGATTATCCAGAGAAACATCCAACCTTTAGAGAACCTCTAGAGGCTACAGGCGAAAGCTTGACTTTCACCTTCAAGAAATCCCAACAAGTAGCCCAAAGAGGACTCTGTCAGAGCTCCACTAGGGCCTACGGTGCAACCGTTGTCACATTTGTAAAATGGCACCTTTGTGCTCCACACAGACATGGGAAGATCCAGGAACAACCCTCTGCACACTGCTATATATCCTTTCCAGCAAACTTTGCCATAAACATTGAGATTTTTAGTTCACACATATTGCAATACATGTTTAAGCTGGCCAACTGCGTCAAACTAAACCTTTCTGGCCAAACCCTACTCTACCAAAAGCAAATGCTACTGTGGACACAATGCCAACATGGGGCAAAAAGACACAAAGTGGGGGGAGAGCTGCTAGGTTAAAACCTGGCTACTGACCTTCAAAGCTCTAGAGGATGTGAGAAGCATGCTTCACTAGGGCATCCCGCGCTCTTTGGCTGCAGCTCATGGCCGGTCAGTTTGCCATTAATCTGGACCAGATACTAGGCTCGTACCCCATATTCAGGGCTTTGCACTCCTGTGTCTCTGCGGAGCCTCCGACATCAGAGTGGAGTTTATCCCCTGTTTCAGGGCCTCTCACACTTGTCTTGTAGAGCCTCCAACATTAGCGAGGAGTTTATCCCCTATTTCAGGGCCTCGGACGCTACTGTCTAGGACACTGGTGCTGAGCTGGTTCCCTGTCTCAGACATTGGCTTTGGTACCAAGCTCTCCTCCTCTCTACAACAGATTATCCAGAGAAACATCCAACCTTTAGAGAACCTCTAGAGGCTACAGGCGAAAGCTTGACTTTCACCTTCAAGAAATCCCAACAAGTAGCCCAAAGAGGACTCTGTCAGAGCTCCACTAGGGCCTACAGTGCAACCGTTGTCACATTTGTAAAATGGCACCTTTGTGCTCCACACAGACATGGGAAGATCCAGGAACAACCCTCTGCACACTGCTATATATCCTTTCCAGCAAACTTTGCCATAAACATTGAGATTTTTAGTTCACACATATTGCAATACATGTTTAAGCTGGCCAACTGCGTCAAACTAAACCTTTCTGGCCAAACCCTACTCTACCAAAAGCAAATGCTACTGTGGACACAATGCCAACATGGGGCAAAAAGACACAAAGTGGGGGGAGAGCTGCTAGGTTAAAACCTGGCTACTGACCTTCAAAGCTCTAGAGGATGTGAGAAGCATGCTTCACTAGGGCATCCCGCGCTCTTTGGCTGCAGCTCATGGCCGGTCAGTTTGCCATTAATCTGGACCAGATACTAGGCTCGTATCCCATATTCAGGGCTTTGCACTCCTGTGTCTCTGCGGAGCCTCCGACATCAGAGTGGAGTTTATCCCCTGTTTCAGGGCCTCTCACACTTGTCTTGTAGAGCCTCCAACATTAGCGAGGAGTTTATCCCCTATTTCAGGGCCTAGGACGCTACTGTCTAGGACACTGGTGCTGAGCTGGTTCCCTGTCTCAGACATTGGCTTTGGTACCAAGCTCTCCTCCTCTCTACAACAGATTATCCAGAGAAACATCCAACCTTTAGAGAACCTCTAGAGGCTACAGGCGAAAGCTTGACTTTCACCTTCAAGAAATCCCAACAAGTAGCCCAAAGAGGACTCTGTCAGAGCTCCACTAGGGCCTACAGTGCAACCGTTGTCACATTTGTAAAATGGCACCTTTGTGCTCCACACAGACATGGGAAGATCCAGGAACAACCCTCTGCACACTGCTATATATCCTTTCCAGCAAACTTTGCCATAAACATTGAGATTTTTAGTTCACACATATTGCAATACATGTTTAAGCTGGCCAACTGCGTCAAACTAAACCTTTCTGGCCAAACCCTACTCTACCAAAAGCAAATGCTACTGTGGACACAATGCCAACATGGGGCAAAAAGACACAAAGTGGGGGGAGAGCTGCTAGGTTAAAACCTGGCTACTGACCTTCAAAGCTCTAGAGGATGTGAGAAGCATGCTTCACTAGGGCATCCCGCGCTCTTTGGCTGCAGCTCATGGCCGGTCAGTTTGCCATTAATCTGGACCAGATACTAGGCTCGTACCCCATATTCAGGGCTTTGCACTCCTGTGTCTCTGCGGAGCCTCCGACATCAGAGTGGAGTTTATCCCCTGTTTCAGGGCCTCTCACACTTGTCTTGTAGAGCCTCCAACATTAGCGAGGAGTTTATCCCCTATTTCAGGGCCTCGGACGCTACTGTCTAGGACACTGGTGCTGAGCTGGTTCCCTGTCTCAGACATTGGCTTTGGTACCAAGCTCTCCTCCTCTCTACAACAGATTATCCAGAGAAACATCCAACCTTTAGAGAACCTCTAGAGGCTACAGGCGAAAGCTTGACTTTCACCTTCAAGAAATCCCAACAAGTAGCCCAAAGAGGACTCTGTCAGAGCTCCACTAGGGCCTACAGTGCAACCGTTGTCACATTTGTAAAATGGCACCTTTGTGCTCCACACAGACATGGGAAGATCCAGGAACAACCCTCTGCACACTGCTATATATCCTTTCCAGCAAACTTTGCCATAAACATTGAGATTTTTAGTTCACACATATTGCAATACATGTTTAAGCTGGCCAACTGCGTCAAACTAAACCTTTCTGGCCAAACCCTACTCTACCAAAAGCAAATGCTACTGTGGACACAATGCCAACATGGGGCAAAAAGACACAAAGTGGGGGGAGAGCTGCTAGGTTAAAACCTGGCTACTGACCTTCAAAGCTCTAGAGGATGTGAGAAGCATGCTTCACTAGGGCATCCCGCGCTCTTTGGCTGCAGCTCATGGCCGGTCAGTTTGCCATTAATTTGGACCAGATACTAGGCTCGTACCCCATATTCAGGGCTTTGCACTCCTGTGTCTCTGCGGAGCCTCCGACATCAGAGTGGAGTTTATCCCCTGTTTCAGGGCCTCTCACACTTGTCTTGTAGAGCCTCCAACATTAGCGAGGAGTTTATCCCCTATTTCAGGGCCTCGGACGCTACTGTCTAGGACACTGGTGCTGAGCTGGTTCCCTGTCTCAGACATTGGCTTTGGTACCAAGCTCTCCTCCTCTCTACAACAGATTATCCAGAGAAACATCCAACCTTTAGAGAACCTCTAGAGGCTACAGGCGAAAGCTTGACTTTCACCTTCAAGAAATCCCAACAAGTAGCCCAAAGAGGACTCTGTCAGAGCTCCACTAGGGCCTACAGTGCAACCGTTGTCACATTTGTAAAATGGCACCTTTGTGCTCCACACAGACATGGGAAGATCCAGGAACAACCCTCTGCACACTGCTATATATCCTTTCCAGCAAACTTTGCCATAAACATTGAGATTTTTAGTTCACACATATTGCAATACATGTTTAAGCTGGCCAACTGCGTCAAACTAAACCTTTCTGGCCAAACCCTACTCTACCAAAAGCAAATGCTACTGTGGACACAATGCCAACATGGGGCAAAAAGACACAAAGTGGGGGGAGAGCTGCTAGGTTAAAACCTGGCTACTGACCTTCAAAGCTCTAGAGGATGTGAGAAGCATGCTTCACTAGGGCATCCCGCGCTCTTTGGCTGCAGCTCATGGCCGGTCAGTTTGCCATTAATCTGGACCAGATACTAGGCTCGTACCCCATATTCAGGGCTTTGCACTCCTGTGTCTCTGCGGAGCCTCCGACATCAGAGTGGAGTTTATCCCCTGTTTCAGGGCCTCTCACACTTGTCTTGTAGAGCCTCCAACATTAGCGAGGAGTTTATCCCCTATTTCAGGGCCTCGGACGCTACTGTCTAGGACACTGGTGCTGAGCTGGTTCCCTGTCTCAGACATTGGCTTTGGTACCAAGCTCTCCTCCTCTCTACAACAGATTATCCAGAGAAACATCCAACCTTTAGAGAACCTCTAGAGGCTACAGGCGAAAGCTTGACTTTCACCTTCAAGAAATCCCAACAAGTAGGCCAAAGAGGACTCTGTCAGAGCTCCACTAGGGCCTACAGTGCAACCGTTGTCACATTTGTAAAATGGCACCTTTGTGCTCCACACAGACATGGGAAGATCCAGGAACAACCCTCTGCACACTGCTATATATCCTTTCCAGCAAACTTTGCCATAAACATTGAGATTTTTAGTTCACACATATTGCAATACATGTTTAAGCTGGCCAACTGCGTCAAACTAAACCTTTCTGGCCAAACCCTACTCTACCAAAAGCAAATGCTACTGTGGACACAATGCCAACATGGGGCAAAAAGACACAAAGTGGGGGGAGAGCTGCTAGGTTAAAACCTGGCTACTGACCTTCAAAGCTCTAGAGGATGTGAGAAGCATGCTTCACTAGGGCATCCCGCGCTCTTTGGCTGCAGCTCATGGCCGGTCAGTTTGCCATTAATCTGGACCAGATACTAGGCTCGTACCCCATATTCAGGGCTTTGCACTCCTGTGTCTCTGCGGAGCCTCCGACATCAGAGTGGAGTTTATCCCCTGTTTCAGGGCCTCTCACACTTGTCTTGTAGAGCCTCCAACATTAGCGAGGAGTTTATCCCCTATTTCAGGGCCTCGGACGCTACTGTCTAGGACACTGGTGCTGAGCTGGTTCCCTGTCTCAGACATTGGCTTTGGTACCAAGCTCTCCTCCTCTCTACAACAGATTATCCAGAGAAACATCCAACCTTTAGAGAACCTCTAGAGGCTACAGGCGAAAGCTTGACTTTCACCTTCAAGAAATCCCAACAAGTAGCCCAAAGAGGACTCTGTCAGAGCTCCACTAGGGCCTACAGTGCAACCGTTGTCACATTTGTAAAATGGCACCTTTGTGCTCCACACAGACATGGGAAGATCCAGGAACAACCCTCTGCACACTGCTATATATCCTTTCCAGCAAACTTTGCCATAAACATTGAGATTTTTAGCTCACACATATTGCAATACATGTTTAAGCTGGCCAACTGCGTCAAACTAAACCTTTCTGGCCAAACCCTACTCTACCAAAAGCAAATGCTACTGTGGACACAATGCCAACATGGGGCAAAAAGACACAAAGTGGGGGGAGAGCTGCTAGGTTAAAACCTGGCTACTGACCTTCAAAGCTCTAGAGGATGTGAGAAGCATGCTTCACTAGGGCATCCCGCGCTCTTTGGCTGCAGCTCATGGCCGCTCAGTTTGCCATTAATCTGGACCAGATACTAGGCTCGTACCCCATATTCAGGGCTTTGCACTCCTGTGTCTCTGCGGAGCCTCCGACATCAGAGTGGAGTTTATCCCCTGTTTCAGGGCCTCTCACACTTGTCTTGTAGAGCCTCCAACATTAGCGAGGAGTTTATCCCCTATTTCAGGGCCTCGGACGCTACTGTCTAGGACACTGGTGCTGAGCTGGTTCCCTGTCTCAGACATTGGCTTTGGTACCAAGCTCTCCTCCTCTCTACAACAGATTATCCAGAGAAACATCCAACCTTTAGAGAACCTCTAGAGGCTACAGGCGAAAGCTTGACTTTCACCTTCAAGAAATCCCAACAAGTAGCCCAAAGAGGACTCTGTCAGAGCTCCACTAGGGCCTACAGTGCAACCGTTGTCACATTTGTAAAATGGCACCTTTGTGCTCCACACAGACATGGGAAGATCCAGGAACAACCCTCTGCACACTGCTATATATCCTTTCCAGCAAACTTTGCCATAAACATTGAGATTTTTAGTTCACACATATTGCAATACATGTTTAAGCTGGCCAACTGCGTCAAAGTAAACCTTTCTGGCCAAACCCTACTCTACCAAAAGCAAATGCTACTGTGGACACAATGCCAACATGGGGCAAAAAGACACAAAGTGGGGGGAGAGCTGCTAGGTTAAAACCTGGCTACTGACCTTCAAAGCTCTAGAGGATGTGAGAAGCATGCTTCACTAGGGCATCCCGCGCTCTTTGGCTGCAGCTCATGGCCGGTCAGTTTGCCATTAATCTGGACCAGATACTAGGCTCGTACCCCATATTCAGGGCTTTGCACTCCTGTGTCTCTGCGGAGCCTCCGACATCAGAGTGGAGTTTATCCCCTGTTTCAGGGCCTCTCACACTTGTCTTGTAGAGCCTCCAACATTAGCGAGGAGTTTATCCCCTATTTCAGGGCCTCGGACGCTACTGTCTAGGACACTGGTGCTGAGCTGGTTCCCTGTCTCAGACATTGGCTTTGGTACCAAGCTCTCCTCCTCTCTACAACAGATTATCCAGAGAAACATCCAACCTTTAGAGAACCTCTAGAGGCTACAGGCGAAAGCTTGACTTTCACCTTCAAGAAATCCCAACAAGTAGCCCAAAGAGGACTCTGTCAGAGCTCCACTAGGGCCTACAGTGCAACCGTTGTCACATTTGTAAAATGGCACCTTTGTGCTCCACACAGACATGGGAAGATCCAGGAACAACCCTCTGCACACTGCTATATATCCTTTCCAGCAAACTTTGCCATAAACATTGAGATTTTTAGTTCACACATATTGCAATACATGTTTAAGCTGGCCAACTGCGTCAAACTAAACCTTTCTGGCCAAACCCTACTCTACCAAAAGCAAATGCTACTGTGGACACAATGCCAACATGGGGCAAAAAGACACAAAGTGGGGGGAGAGCTGCTAGGTTAAAACCTGGCTACTGACCTTCAAAGCTCTAGAGGATGTGAGAAGCATGCTTCACTAGGGCATCCCGCGCTCTTTGGCTGCAGCTCATGGCCGCTCAGTTTGCCATTAATCTGGACCAGATACTAGGCTCGTACCCCATATTCAGGGCTTTGCACTCCTGTGTCTCTGCGGAGCCTCCGACATCAGAGTGGAGTTTATCCCCTGTTTCAGGGCCTCTCACACTTGTCTTGTAGAGCCTCCAACATTAGCGAGGAGTTTATCCCCTATTTCAGGGCCTCGGACGCTACTGTCTAGGACACTGGTGCTGAGCTGGTTCCCTGTCTCAGACATTGGCTTTGGTACCAAGCTCTCCTCCTCTCTACAACAGATTATCCAGAGAAACATCCAACCTTTAGAGAACCTCTAGAGGCTACAGGCGAAAGCTTGACTTTCACCTTCAAGAAATCCCAACAAGTAGCCCAAAGAGGACTCTGTCAGAGCTCCACTAGGGCCTACAGTGCAACCGTTGTCACATTTGTAAAATGGCACCTTTGTGCTCCACACAGACATGGGAAGATCCAGGAACAACCCTCTGCACACTGCTATATATCCTTTCCAGCAAACTTTGCCATAAACATTGAGATTTTTAGTTCACACATATTGCAATACATGTTTAAGCTGGCCAACTGCGTCAAACTAAACCTTTCTGGCCAAACCCTACTCTACCAAAAGCAAATGCTACTGTGGACACAATGCCAACATGGGGCAAAAAGACACAAAGTGGGGGGAGAGCTGCTAGGTTAAAACCTGGCTACTGACCTTCAAAGCTCTAGAGGATGTGAGAAGCATGCTTCACTAGGGCATCCCGCGCTCTTTGGCTGCAGCTCATGGCCGGTCAGTTTGCCATTAATCTGGACCAGATACTAGGCTCGTACCCCATATTCAGGGCTTTGCACTCCTGTGTCTCTGCGGAGCCTCCGACATCAGAGTGGAGTTTATCCCCTGTTTCAGGGCCTCTCACACTTGTCTTGTAGAGCCTCCAACATTAGCGAGGAGTTCATCCCCTATTTCAGGGCCTCGGACGCTACTGTCTAGGACACTGGTGCTGAGCTGGTTCCCTGTCTCAGACATTGGCTTTGGTACCAAGCTCTCCTCCTCTCTACAACAGATTATCCAGAGAAACATCCAACCTTTAGAGAACCTCTAGAGGCTACAGGCGAAAGCTTGACTTTCACCTTCAAGAAATCCCAACAAGTAGCCCAAAGAGGACTCTGTCAGAGCTCCACTAGGGCCTACAGTGCAACCGTTGTCACATTTGTAAAATGGCACCTTTGTGCTCCACACAGACATGGGAAGATCCAGGAACAACCCTCTGCACACTGCTATATATCCTTTCCAGCAAACTTTGCCATAAACATTGAGATTTTTAGTTCACACATATTGCAATACATGTTTAAGCTGGCCAACTGCGTCAAACTAAACCTTTCTGGCCAAACCCTACTCTACCAAAAGCAAATGCTACTGTGGACACAATGCCAACATGGGGCAAAAAGACACAAAGTGGGGGGAGAGCTGCTAGGTTAAAACCTGGCTACTGACCTTCAAAGCTCTAGAGGATGTGAGAAGCATGCTTCACTAGGGCATCCCGCGCTCTTTGGCTGCAGCTCATGGCCGGTCAGTTTGCCATTAATCTGGACCAGATACTAGGCTCGTACCCCATATTCAGGGCTTTGCACTCCTGTGTCTCTGCGGAGCCTCCGACATCAGAGTGGAGTTTATCCCCTGTTTCAGGGCCTCTCACACTTGTCTTGTAGAGCCTCCAACATTAGCGAGGAGTTCATCCCCTATTTCAGGGCCTCGGACGCTACTGTCTAGGACACTGGTGCTGAGCTGGTTCCCTGTCTCAGACATTGGCTTTGGTACCAAGCTCTCCTCCTCTCTACAACAGATTATCCAGAGAAACATCCAACCTTTAGAGAACCTCTAGAGGCTACAGGCGAAAGCTTGACTTTCACCTTCAAGAAATCCCAACAAGTAGCCCAAAGAGGACTCTGTCAGAGCTCCACTAGGGCCTACAGTGCAACCGTTGTCACATTTGTAAAATGGCACCTTTGTGCTCCACACAGACATGGGAAGATCCAGGAACAACCCTCTGCACACTGCTATATATCCTTTCCAGCAAACTTTGCCATAAACATTGAGATTTTTAGTTCACACATATTGCAATACATGTTTAAGCTGGCCAACTGCGTCAAACTAAACCTTTCTGGCCAAACCCTACTCTACCAAAAGCAAATGCTACTGTGGACACAATGCCAACATGGGGCAAAAAGACACAAAGTGGGGGGAGAGCTGCTAGGTTAAAACCTGGCTACTGACCTTCAAAGCTCTAGAGGATGTGAGAAGCATGCTTCACTAGGGCATCCCGCGCTCTTTGGCTGCAGCTCATGGCCGGTCAGTTTGCCATTAATCTGGACCAGATACTAGGCTCGTACCCCATATTCAGGGCTTTGCACTCCTGTGTCTCTGCGGAGCCTCCGACATCAGAGTGGAGTTTATCCCCTGTTTCAGGGCCTCTCACACTTGTCTTGTAGAGCCTCCAACATTAGCGAGGAGTTTATCCCCTATTTCAGGGCCTCGGACGCTACTGTCTAGGACACTGGTGCTGAGCTGGTTCCCTGTCTCAGACATTGGCTTTGGTACCAAGCTCTCCTCCTCTCTACAACAGATTATCCAGAGAAACATCCAACCTTTAGAGAACCTCTAGAGGCTACAGGCGAAAGCTTGACTTTCACCTTCAAGAAATCCCAACAAGTAGCCCAAAGAGGACTCTGTCAGAGCTCCACTAGGGCCTACAGTGCAACCGTTGTCACATTTGTAAAATGGCACCTTTGTGCTCCACACAGACATGGGAAGATCCAGGAACAACCCTCTGCACACTGCTATATATCCTTTCCAGCAAACTTTGCCATAAACATTGAGATTTTTAGCTCACACATATTGCAATACATGTTTAAGCTGGCCAACTGCGTCAAACTAAACCTTTCTGGCCAAACCCTACTCTACCAAAAGCAAATGCTACTGTGGACACAATGCCAACATGGGGCAAAAAGACACAAAGTGGGGGGAGAGCTGCTAGGTTAAAACCTGGCTACTGACCTTCAAAGCTCTAGAGGATGTGAGAAGCATGCTTCACTAGGGCATCCCGCGCTCTTTGGCTGCAGCTCATGGCCGGTCAGTTTGCCATTAATCTGGACCAGATACTAGGCTCGTACCCCATATTCAGGGCTTTGCACTCCTGTGTCTCTGCGGAGCCTCCGACATCAGAGTGGAGTTTATCCCGTTTCAGGGCCTCTCACACTTGTCTTGTAGAGCCTCCAACATTAGCGAGGAGTTTATCCCCTATTTCAGGGCCTCGGACGCTACTGTCTAGGACACTGGTGCTGAGCTGGTTCCCTGTCTCAGACATTGGCTTTGGTACCAAGCTCTCCTCCTCTCTACAACAGATTATCCAGAGAAACATCCAACCTTTAGAGAACCTCTAGAGGCTACAGGCGAAAGCTTGACTTTCACCTTCAAGAAATCCCAACAAGTAGCCCAAAGAGGACTCTGTCAGAGCTCCACTAGGGCCTACGGTGCAACCGTTGTCACATTTGTAAAATGGCACCTTTGTGCTCCACACAGACATGGGAAGATCCAGGAACAACCCTCTGCACACTGCTATATATCCTTTCCAGCAAACTTTGCCATAAACATTGAGATTTTTAGTTCACACATATTGCAATACATGTTTAAGCTGGCCAACTGCGTCAAACTAAACCTTTCTGGCCAAACCCTACTCTACCAAAAGCAAATGCTACTGTGGACACAATGCCAACATGGGGCAAAAAGACACAAAGTGGGGGGAGAGCTGCTAGGTTAAAACCTGGCTACTGACCTTCAAAGCTCTAGAGGATGTGAGAAGCATGCTTCACTAGGGCATCCCGCGCTCTTTGGCTGCAGCTCATGGCCGGTCAGTTTGCCATTAATCTGGACCAGATACTAGGCTCGTACCCCATATTCAGGGCTTTGCACTCCTGTGTCTCTGCGGAGCCTCCGACATCAGAGTGGAGTTTATCCCCTGTTTCAGGGCCTCTCACACTTGTCTTGTAGAGCCTCCAACATTAGCGAGGAGTTTATCCCCTATTTCAGGGCCTCGGACGCTACTGTCTAGGACACTGGTGCTGAGCTGGTTCCCTGTCTCAGACATTGGCTTTGGTACCAAGCTCTCCTCCTCTCTACAACAGATTATCCAGAGAAACATCCAACCTTTAGAGAACCTCTAGAGGCTACAGGCGAAAGCTTGACTTTCACCTTCAAGAAATCCCAACAAGTAGCCCAAAGAGGACTCTGTCAGAGCTCCACTAGGGCCTACAGTGCAACCGTTGTCACATTTGTAAAATGGCACCTTTGTGCTCCACACAGACATGGGAAGATCCAGGAACAACCCTCTGCACACTGCTATATATCCTTTCCAGCAAACTTTGCCATAAACATTGAGATTTTTAGTTCACACATATTGCAATACATGTTTAAGCTGGCCAACTGCGTCAAACTAAACCTTTCTGGCCAAACCCTACTCTACCAAAAGCAAATGCTACTGTGGACACAATGCCAACATGGGGCAAAAAGACACAAAGTGGGGGGAGAGCTGCTAGGTTAAAACCTGGCTACTGACCTTCAAAGCTCTAGAGGATGTGAGAAGCATGCTTCACTAGGGCATCCCGCGCTCTTTGGCTGCAGCTCATGGCCGGTCAGTTTGCCATTAATCTGGACCAGATACTAGGCTCGTACCCCATATTCAGGGCTTTGCACTCCTGTGTCTCTGCGGAGCCTCCGACATCAGAGTGGAGTTTATCCCCTGTTTCAGGGCCTCTCACACTTGTCTTGTAGAGCCTCCAACATTAGCGAGGAGTTTATCCCCTATTTCAGGGCCTCGGACGCTACTGTCTAGGACACTGGTGCTGAGCTGGTTCCCTGTCTCAGACATTGGCTTTGGTACCAAGCTCTCCTCCTCTCTACAACAGATTATCCAGAGAAACATCCAACCTTTAGAGAACCTCTAGAGGCTACAGGCGAAAGCTTGACTTTCACCTTCAAGAAATCCCAACAAGTAGCCCAAAGAGGACTCTGTCAGAGCTCCACTAGGGCCTACAGTGCAACCGTTGTCACATTTGTAAAATGGCACCTTTGTGCTCCACACAGACATGGGAAGATCCAGGAACAACCCTCTGCACACTGCTATATATCCTTTCCAGCAAACTTTGCCATAAACATTGAGATTTTTAGTTCACACATATTGCAATACATGTTTAAGCTGGCCAACTGCGTCAAACTAAACCTTTCTGGCCAAACCCTACTCTACCAAAAGCAAATGCTACTGTGGACACAATGCCAACATGGGGCAAAAAGACACAAAGTGGGGGGAGAGCTGCTAGGTTAAAACCTGGCTACTGACCTTCAAAGCTCTAGAGGATGTGAGAAGCATGCTTCACTAGGGCATCCCGCGCTCTTTGGCTGCAGCTCATGGCCGGTCAGTTTGCCATTAATTTGGACCAGATACTAGGCTCGTACCCCATATTCAGGGCTTTGCACTCCTGTGTCTCTGCGGAGCCTCCGACATCAGAGTGGAGTTTATCCCCTGTTTCAGGGCCTCTCACACTTGTCTTGTAGAGCCTCCAACATTAGCGAGGAGTTTATCCCCTATTTCAGGGCCTCGGACGCTACTGTCTAGGACACTGGTGCTGAGCTGGTTCCCTGTCTCAGACATTGGCTTTGGTACCAAGCTCTCCTCCTCTCTACAACAGATTATCCAGAGAAACATCCAACCTTTAGAGAACCTCTAGAGGCTACAGGCAAAAGCTTGACTTTCACCTTCAAGAAATCCCAACAAGTAGCCCAAAGAGGACTCTGTCAGAGCTCCACTAGGGCCTACAGTGCAACCGTTGTCACATTTGTAAAATGGCACCTTTGTGCTCCACACAGACATGGGAAGATCCAGGAACAACCCTCTGCACACTGCTATATATCCTTTCCAGCAAACTTTGCCATAAACATTGAGATTTTTAGTTCACACATATTGCAATACATGTTTAAGCTGGCCAACTGCGTCAAACTAAACCTTTCTGGCCAAACCCTACTCTACCAAAAGCAAATGCTACTGTGGACACAATGCCAACATGGGGCAAAAAGACACAAAGTGGGGGGAGAGCTGCTAGGTTAAAACCTGGCTACTGACCTTCAAAGCTCTAGAGGATGTGAGAAGCATGCTTCACTAGGGCATCCCGCGCTCTTTGGCTGCAGCTCATGGCCGGTCAGTTTGCCATTAATCTGGACCAGATACTAGGCTCGTACCCCATATTCAGGGCTTTGCACTCCTGTGTCTCTGCGGAGCCTCCGACATCAGAGTGGAGTTTATCCCCTGTTTCAGGGCCTCTCACACTTGTCTTGTAGAGCCTCCAACATTAGCGAGGAGTTTATCCCCTATTTCAGGGCCTCGGACGCTACTGTCTAGGACACTGGTGCTGAGCTGGTTCCCTGTCTCAGACATTGGCTTTGGTACCAAGCTCTCCTCCTCTCTACAACAGATTATCCAGAGAAACATCCAACCTTTAGAGAACCTCTAGAGGCTACAGGCGAAAGCTTGACTTTCACCTTCAAGAAATCCCAACAAGTAGGCCAAAGAGGACTCTGTCAGAGCTCCACTAGGGCCTACAGTGCAACCGTTGTCACATTTGTAAAATGGCACCTTTGTGCTCCACACAGACATGGGAAGATCCAGGAACAACCCTCTGCACACTGCTATATATCCTTTCCAGCAAACTTTGCCATAAACATTGAGATTTTTAGTTCACACATATTGCAATACATGTTTAAGCTGGCCAACTGCGTCAAACTAAACCTTTCTGGCCAAACCCTACTCTACCAAAAGCAAATGCTACTGTGGACACAATGCCAACATGGGGCAAAAAGACACAAAGTGGGGGGAGAGCTGCTAGGTTAAAACCTGGCTACTGACCTTCAAAGCTCTAGAGGATGTGAGAAGCATGCTTCACTAGGGCATCCCGCGCTCTTTGGCTGCAGCTCATGGCCGGTCAGTTTGCCATTAATCTGGACCAGATACTAGGCTCGTACCCCATATTCAGGGCTTTGCACTCCTGTGTCTCTGCGGAGCCTCCGACATCAGAGTGGAGTTTATCCCCTGTTTCAGGGCCTCTCACACTTGTCTTGTAGAGCCTCCAACATTAGCGAGGAGTTTATCCCCTATTTCAGGGCCTCGGACGCTACTGTCTAGGACACTGGTGCTGAGCTGGTTCCCTGTCTCAGACATTGGCTTTGGTACCAAGCTCTCCTCCTCTCTACAACAGATTATCCAGAGAAACATCCAACCTTTAGAGAACCTCTAGAGGCTACAGGCGAAAGCTTGACTTTCACCTTCAAGAAATCCCAACAAGTAGCCCAAAGAGGACTCTGTCAGAGCTCCACTAGGGCCTACAGTGCAACCGTTGTCACATTTGTAAAATGGCACCTTTGTGCTCCACACAGACATGGGAAGATCCAGGAACAACCCTCTGCACACTGCTATATATCCTTTCCAGCAAACTTTGCCATAAACATTGAGATTTTTAGCTCACACATATTGCAATACATGTTTAAGCTGGCCAACTGCGTCAAACTAAACCTTTCTGGCCAAACCCTACTCTACCAAAAGCAAATGCTACTGTGGACACAATGCCAACATGGGGCAAAAAGACACAAAGTGGGGGGAGAGCTGCTAGGTTAAAACCTGGCTACTGACCTTCAAAGCTCTAGAGGATGTGAGAAGCATGCTTCACTAGGGCATCCCGCGCTCTTTGGCTGCAGCTCATGGCCGCTCAGTTTGCCATTAATCTGGACCAGATACTAGGCTCGTACCCCATATTCAGGGCTTTGCACTCCTGTGTCTCTGCGGAGCCTCCGACATCAGAGTGGAGTTTATCCCCTGTTTCAGGGCCTCTCACACTTGTCTTGTAGAGCCTCCAACATTAGCGAGGAGTTTATCCCCTATTTCAGGGCCTCGGACGCTACTGTCTAGGACACTGGTGCTGAGCTGGTTCCCTGTCTCAGACATTGGCTTTGGTACCAAGCTCTCCTCCTCTCTACAACAGATTATCCAGAGAAACATCCAACCTTTAGAGAACCTCTAGAGGCTACAGGCGAAAGCTTGACTTTCACCTTCAAGAAATCCCAACAAGTAGCCCAAAGAGGACTCTGTCAGAGCTCCACTAGGGCCTACAGTGCAACCGTTGTCACATTTGTAAAATGGCACCTTTGTGCTCCACACAGACATGGGAAGATCCAGGAACAACCCTCTGCACACTGCTATATATCCTTTCCAGCAAACTTTGCCATAAACATTGAGATTTTTAGTTCACACATATTGCAATACATGTTTAAGCTGGCCAACTGCGTCAAAGTAAACCTTTCTGGCCAAACCCTACTCTACCAAAAGCAAATGCTACTGTGGACACAATGCCAACATGGGGCAAAAAGACACAAAGTGGGGGGAGAGCTGCTAGGTTAAAACCTGGCTACTGACCTTCAAAGCTCTAGAGGATGTGAGAAGCATGCTTCACTAGGGCATCCCGCGCTCTTTGGCTGCAGCTCATGGCCGGTCAGTTTGCCATTAATCTGGACCAGATACTAGGCTCGTACCCCATATTCAGGGCTTTGCACTCCTGTGTCTCTGCGGAGCCTCCGACATCAGAGTGGAGTTTATCCCCTGTTTCAGGGCCTCTCACACTTGTCTTGTAGAGCCTCCAACATTAGCGAGGAGTTTATCCCCTATTTCAGGGCCTCGGACGCTACTGTCTAGGACACTGGTGCTGAGCTGGTTCCCTGTCTCAGACATTGGCTTTGGTACCAAGCTCTCCTCCTCTCTACAACAGATTATCCAGAGAAACATCCAACCTTTAGAGAACCTCTAGAGGCTACAGGCGAAAGCTTGACTTTCACCTTCAAGAAATCCCAACAAGTAGCCCAAAGAGGACTCTGTCAGAGCTCCACTAGGGCCTACAGTGCAACCGTTGTCACATTTGTAAAATGGCACCTTTGTGCTCCACACAGACATGGGAAGATCCAGGAACAACCCTCTGCACACTGCTATATATCCTTTCCAGCAAACTTTGCCATAAACATTGAGATTTTTAGTTCACACATATTGCAATACATGTTTAAGCTGGCCAACTGCGTCAAACTAAACCTTTCTGGCCAAACCCTACTCTACCAAAAGCAAATGCTACTGTGGACACAATGCCAACATGGGGCAAAAAGACACAAAGTGGGGGGAGAGCTGCTAGGTTAAAACCTGGCTACTGACCTTCAAAGCTCTAGAGGATGTGAGAAGCATGCTTCACTAGGGCATCCCGCGCTCTTTGGCTGCAGCTCATGGCCGGTCAGTTTGCCATTAATCTGGACCAGATACTAGGCTCGTACCCCATATTCAGGGCTTTGCACTCCTGTGTCTCTGCGGAGCCTCCGACATCAGAGTGGAGTTTATCCCCTGTTTCAGGGCCTCTCACACTTGTCTTGTAGAGCCTCCAACATTAGCGAGGAGTTCATCCCCTATTTCAGGGCCTAGGACGCTACTGTCTAGGACACTGGTGCTGAGCTGGTTCCCTGTCTCAGACATTGGCTTTGGTACCAAGCTCTCCTCCTCTCTACAACAGATTATCCAGAGAAACATCCAACCTTTAGAGAACCTCTAGAGGCTACAGGCGAAAGCTTGACTTTCACCTTCAAGAAATCCCAACAAGTAGCCCAAAGAGGACTCTGTCAGAGCTCCACTAGGGCCTACAGTGCAACCGTTGTCACATTTGTAAAATGGCACCTTTGTGCTCCACACAGACATGGGAAGATCCAGGAACAACCCTCTGCACACTGCTATATATCCTTTCCAGCAAACTTTGCCATAAACATTGAGATTTTTAGTTCACACATATTGCAATACATGTTTAAGCTGGCCAACTGCGTCAAACTAAACCTTTCTGGCCAAACCCTACTCTACCAAAAGCAAATGCTACTGTGGACACAATGCCAACATGGGGCAAAAAGACACAAAGTGGGGGGAGAGCTGCTAGGTTAAAACCTGGCTACTGACCTTCAAAGCTCTAGAGGATGTGAGAAGCATGCTTCACTAGGGCATCCCGCGCTCTTTGGCTGCAGCTCATGGCCGGTCAGTTTGCCATTAATCTGGACCAGATACTAGGCTCGTACCCCATATTCAGGGCTTTGCACTCCTGTGTCTCTGCGGAGCCTCCGACATCAGAGTGGAGTGTATCCCCTGTTTCAGGGCCTCTCACACTTGTCTTGTAGAGCCTCCAACATTAGCGAGGAGTTTATCCCCTATTTCAGGGCCTCGGACGCTACTGTCTAGGACACTGGTGCTGAGCTGGTTCCCTGTCTCAGACATTGGCTTTGGTACCAAGCTCTCCTCCTCTCTACAACAGATTATCCAGAGAAACATCCAACCTTTAGAGAACCTCTAGAGGCTACAGGCGAAAGCTTGACTTTCACCTTCAAGAAATCCCAACAAGTAGCCCAAAGAGGACTCTGTCAGAGCTCCACTAGGGCCTACAGTGCAACCGTTGTCACATTTGTAAAATGGCACCTTTGTGCTCCACACAGACATGGGAAGATCCAGGAACAACCCTCTGCACACTGCTATATATCCTTTCCAGCAAACTTTGCCATAAACATTGAGATTTTTAGTTCACACATATTGCAATACATGTTTAAGCTGGCCAACTGCGTCAAACTAAACCTTTCTGGCCAAACCCTACTCTACCAAAAGCAAATGCTACTGTGGACACAATGCCAACATGGGGCAAAAAGACACAAAGTGGGGGGAGAGCTGCTAGGTTAAAACCTGGCTACTGACCTTCAAAGCTCTAGAGGATGTGAGAAGCATGCTTCACTAGGGCATCCCGCGCTCTTTGGCTGCAGCTCATGGCCGCTCAGTTTGCCATTAATCTGGACCAGATACTAGGCTCGTACCCCATATTCAGGGCTTTGCACTCCTGTGTCTCTGCGGAGCCTCCGACATCAGAGTGGAGTTTATCCCCTGTTTCAGGGCCTCTCACACTTGTCTTGTAGAGCCTTCAACATTAGCGAGGAGTTTATCCCCTATTTCAGGGCCTCGGACGCTACTGTCTAGGACACTGGTGCTGAGCTGGTTCCCTGTCTCAGACATTGGCTTTGGTACCAAGCTCTCCTCCTCTCTACAACAGATTATCCAGAGAAACATCCAACCTTTAGAGAACCTCTAGAGGCTACAGGCGAAAGCTTGACTTTCACCTTCAAGAAATCCCAACAAGTAGCCCAAAGAGGACTCTGTCAGAGCTCCACTAGGGCCTACAGTGCAACCGTTGTCACATTTGTAAAATGGCACCTTTGTGCTCCACACAGACATGGGAAGATCCAGGAACAACCCTCTGCACACTGCTATATATCCTTTCCAGCAAACTTTGCCATAAACATTGAGATTTTTAGTTCACACATATTGCAATACATGTTTAAGCTGGCCAACTGCGTCAAACTAAACCTTTCTGGCCAAACCCTACTCTACCAAAAGCAAATGCTACTGTGGACACAATGCCAACATGGGGCAAAAAGACACAAAGTGGGGGGAGAGCTGCTAGGTTAAAACCTGGCTACTGACCTTCAAAGCTCTAGAGGATGTGAGAAGCATGCTTCACTAGGGCATCCCGCGCTCTTTGGCTGCAGCTCATGGCCGGTCAGTTTGCCATTAATCTGGACCAGATACTAGGCTCGTACCCCATATTCAGGGCTTTGCACTCCTGTGTCTCTGCGGAGCCTCCGACATCAGAGTGGAGTTTATCCCCTGTTTCAGGGCCTCTCACACTTGTCTTGTAGAGCCTCCAACATTAGCGAGGAGTTTATCCCCTATTTCAGGGCCTCGGACGCTACTGTCTAGGACACTGGTGCTGAGCTGGTTCCCTGTCTCAGACATTGGCTTTGGTACCAAGCTCTCCTCCTCTCTACAACAGATTATCCAGAGAAACATCCAACCTTTAGAGAACCTCTAGAGGCTACAGGCGAAAGCTTGACTTTCACCTTCAAGAAATCCCAACAAGTAGCCCAAAGAGGACTCTGTCAGAGCTCCACTAGGGCCTACAGTGCAACCGTTGTCACATTTGTAAAATGGCACCTTTGTGCTCCACACAGACATGGGAAGATCCAGGAACAACCCTCTGCACACTGCTATATATCCTTTCCAGCAAACTTTGCCATAAACATTGAGATTTTTAGTTCACACATATTGCAATACATGTTTAAGCTGGCCAACTGCGTCAAACTAAACCTTTCTGGCCAAACCCTACTCTACCAAAAGCAAATGCTACTGTGGACACAATGCCAACATGGGGCAAAAAGACACAAAGTGGGGGGAGAGCTGCTAGGTTAAAACCTGGCTACTGACCTTCAAAGCTCTAGAGGATGTGAGAAGCATGCTTCACTAGGGCATCCCGCGCTCTTTGGCTGCAGCTCATGGCCGCTCAGTTTGCCATTAATCTGGACCAGATACTAGGCTCGTACCCCATATTCAGGGCTTTGCACTCCTGTGTCTCTGCGGAGCCTCCGACATCAGAGTGGAGTTTATCCCCTGTTTCAGGGCCTCTCACACTTGTCTTGTAGAGCCTCCAACATTAGCGAGGAGTTTATCCCCTATTTCAGGGCCTCGGACGCTACTGTCTAGGACACTGGTGCTGAGCTGGTTCCCTGTCTCAGACATTGGCTTTGGTACCAAGCTCTCCTCCTCTCTACAACAGATTATCCAGAGAAACATCCAACCTTTAGAGAACCTCTAGAGGCTACAGGCGAAAGCTTGACTTTCACCTTCAAGAAATCCCAACAAGTAGCCCAAAGAGGACTCTGTCAGAGCTCCACTAGGGCCTACAGTGCAACCGTTGTCACATTTGTAAAATGGCACCTTTGTGCTCCACACAGACATGGGAAGATCCAGGAACAACCCTCTGCACACTGCTATATATCCTTTCCAGCAAACTTTGCCATAAACTTAGAGATTTTTAGTGCGTGCCATGGGTGACATATGTGGGCGTTGCCTTAGCTTGGACTCCGCCCCTGCCACGCTCTGTCTTTGAGATTGGCTTCTCCTATTTCTGGAAGTCCTGTCAGAGCAGGTTAGGAGGATATGGTGAAGTTCTTGGCTGCGGCTGAGACGGGAGTGTGTGAAGGGGGAGACGGGGGACTACATGTCTCAGCATGGACCTGGGGGTTTTCTGTGACAGAGAGAGCCAGGGGGTCCCAGACTGAGAAAGGAGAGAGAAATGAGAAAGGTGTAGGGGCAAGATGAGTATCCCATGAAAGTCCGTATCCCCTGAATCCCCGGTATATAAGGCACGACAAGCCGATCACCGAACTACTGCAGCCGAACATGTACCTGAGTTAAATTAACACTTTACATGCCGAATGGTCGGCAGCAGGACACAGGATTGGCCGGGGAAACAGAATTATTAACCCCTTACATGCTGAGTGGTCGTCGGGGCTGTTACATGCCAAATTATCTGCAGCGACTTCGGACAGTGTCAGTGACATCGGGGGGGGGGGGGCAGTGATTTTTTTCTTTGGGGGGGGGGGATAGTGTAAGTGACCTGGGGAGAATGGTGATATGGGGGGGGGGGGCAGTGATAGTGACTTTGGGGAGGACTGTTCTACTCAATGTTACTATCACTGCCCTGCCCCCACCATGTCACTGACACTTTGCCCGCCCCCACCATGTCACTGACACTGCCCCCCTCCCCATGTCTCTACTTTCTCCATCTCCACCCAGTAACTCACTGCTTACGAGATTGCCAATCATTTCAAAATCAAGATTGATGCAATGTGTGAGGTCATCTCCACTGCACAGACATCTATCCCACTTAGCATACCTTATGCTAAACCTCCCTCAACACTTTTCTCCTTTAACCTGGCTACTACCGAAGAGGTCACTAAAGTTTTCTCAGAAGCCCATCTCACCACCTGCCTTCTGGATCCTGTCCCCTCGCAACTACTACGATCACCTTCTTCTTCTATTCTATGTTCCCTCACTCACATCTTCAATCTCTCCCTCTCTACTGACACCTTCCTCTCCCCTCTAAGCATGCACAGATCACTACCGTACTTAAAAAGCCCTCACTGGACCCCACCAACCTGAACAACTTAAGACCCATCTCCCTGCTCCCGTTTACCTCTAAGCTCCTACCTCACTGACAACAACCTTCTTGACCCTTAAGAGTCTGGCTTTCGCTCACTCCACTCCACTCCACTCCACTGAAACTGCCCTACTAAAACTCACTAATGATTTACTAACTACTAAAACCAATGGCCACTACTCCATACTCTTGACCTCTCTGCGGCTTTTGATACTATTGACCATCCCCTCCTCCTCAAAAAACTCCACTCCCTTGGCCTCCGAGACTTTAATGGTTCTCCTTCTACCTATCGCAGCACTCCTTCAGTGTTACCTATAACTCTGTCTCCTCCTCGCCACTTCTCCATCAAGATCAATTATACAACCATCAGTCCCTCCCCTCATGCCAGGGTACTAGGTGTAATCCTGGACTCCCATCTGTCCTTTCAGCCCCAAATCCAGTCACTGTCCAAATCTTGTAGACTTCACCTCCGCAACATCTCCAAAATACGCCCGTTTTTAGCCACCAAAACCACTAAGCAACTTATTCACTCCCTTGTTATCTCTCGCTTTGACTATTGTAACTCCCTCCTCACTGGCCTACCTCATCACAAGCTATCCCCTCTTCAGTCTATGATGAATGTTGCTGCCAGACTCATTCACCTTGCCAACTGTTCCATGTCTGCCATCCCTCTCTGCCAATCCCTCCACTGGCCTCCCATTGCCCAACGGATAAAATTCAAAACATTAACAATAACAAATAAGGCCATTTCTAACTCTGCCCCCAATTACATCACCAATCTTGTCTCCAAATATCACCCAAAACGTCTTCTCTGCTCCACCCACAACCTTCTGTCCTCTAGCTCCCTTGTCTCCTCCTCCTATGCTTGTCTCCAGGACTTCTCCAGAGCCTCCCCCATCCTCTGCCACTCTCTACCCCAATCTTTCCGACTATGGCCTACTCTGCCCACTTTTACGCGATCTCCGAAAACCTCTCTTTAAGGAATCTAACAACCAAATCTTCTATTTCTCCTATCAGTTCATCCCCCACAGTTATTACCTTCTGTACCACCAGTCCCTCCCTCTTAGATTGTAAGGTCCTCCTAACCCTCTTGTATTGAACTGTATTGTTGCTGTATTGTCTCCCTTTATATTGTAAAGCGCTGAGCAAACTGTTGGTGCTATATAAATCATGGATTATAATATTAATAAAAAATACAAAAAAAGTAAATTTTAGGACACACAAGCGGAATAAAATTACCCAATTTAATTTTTGTAAAATATAAAAGATAAGGTTACACCTCACAGATACCCAATGTGTTAAACCTTAAATTTGCGTGTGGCCATGAAATGGCGACCAACTTTAGTACCCTATATTTTCTATAGGTGATGCTTTAAAAGCCAAACAAGAGTATGGAGAAGGAAAGGAACTGCTCATGATCCTAAGCATACCACCTCATCAGTGAAGCATGGTGGTGGTAGTGTCATGGCGTGGGCATGTATGGCTGCCAATGGAACTGGTTCTCTTGTATTTATTGATGATGTGACTGCTGACAAAAGCAGCAGGATGAATTCTGAAGTGTTTCGGGCAATATTATCTGCTCATATTCAGCCAAATGCTTCAGAACTCATTGGACGCCGCTTCATAGTGCAGATGGACAATGACCCAAAGCATACTGCAAAAGCAGCCAAAGAGTTTTTTAAGGGAAAGAAGTGGAATGTTATGCAATGGCCAAGTCAATCACCTGACCTGAATCCGATTGAGCATGCATTTCACTTGCTGAAGACAAAACTGAAGGGAAAATGCCCCAATAACAAGCAGGAACTGAAGACAGTTGCAGTAGAGGCCTGTCAGTGCATCATCAGGGATGAAACCCAGCGTCTGGTGATGTCTATGCGTTCCAGACTTCAGGCTGTAATTGACTGCAAAGGATTTGTAACCAAGTATTAAAAAGTGAAAGTTTGATTTAGAATTATTATTCTGTCCCATTACTTTTGGTCCCTTAACAAGTGGGAGGCACATGTGCTGTCATGGAAATTTTGTATTACAGGTTGAACTTTAAATGTGTCATATATTAATGTTATTCATATGTCTCTTGTGTGGCTTAATTAAAGCTCTGAAGGCTGCAATTAGGCCATGCGCATTTGCAATGTATATATTACAGTACTCAGCTCGGTAATGGATGAGATGGCAGATCTGCGCTTATAGACTGGCGTGTATGCCACCACGGCATTCGATGCCAATGCCGCGGGCCTGTATCCACATATCAGCAGCATAGTACCACATGGACTTCGTATGGCCAGGCGCCGGGCAGTGCGAACTCCGCGTGTAGGCTCATGTATATCTTACAAGCCACTACCGACCTGAACTGTATCTGGATGGATGTGTTTTAATAAAGATCGTATCGGGCCCATTCAGATACAGACTGACACGGTTTAATCTAGGGGATGCTTGTACAGAGAGTGAACATACTACTAGGAGCTGAGAGCATGTAAAGGATGGGAAGCTTGCTCTCCAGAGAGCTTATGGGGGAGGGGAGGACTGGTTTAACTGGTTTTCAGTATAGATAAGAGGAAACACTACACTCCAAGCAGGATGGACATTCTCGTGTATGGACACCCCCTATACATTGTTCTGTGGGAGGGGATTGACCTGACCCCCCGTGTGGGGGGGGGCATGTGTGTGCTTTTAATAAAACAAGAGTCTGGGGTTAGAGCCAGAGACAGAGTGAATTCAACCTCCAACCTGAGAGTATCATCTGATTATTCCTGGGTCACGGGAGCTCCATTTTTCCCCACATCTCAAAAGAGCTACTCACGGTAAGGAAAAATTTGTTGAAAACGAATTTCCAAGACAATGCAAACTGTTGTAATTCCTACACCGTTCACCTGATTTGGATGTAAATACCCTCAAATAAAGCTGACAGTCTGCAGTTAAAGCACCTCTTGTTCGTTTCATTTCAAATCCATTGTGGTGGTGTATAGAGCCAAAAATGTTAGAATTGTGTCGATGTCCCAATATTTATGGACCTGACCTACATAAAAACCAGACATATCTTCAGAGGAGACAAACAGTTTGATAGGTCACACTCCCTGACTGGAATACCTAGGAAAGCAGAAAACTACATCTCTGGAACCCTTCAAATATCTATTTCATATCTACCCACTCCTCAGATGTGTCTGCATAATAGTTTACCCGCGGGTGGAATGTCACTTCTGCATAGAGAAAGTTATGAGCCAAAATATGAACTATAAGAGATTTTGGCTCTAGTTTAGGTCTACGCCCAGACCTTCCCTCCTTAAACGAGGTATTGGTCCTTGACTTCAGAGACACCCCCTGCTAGGGAACTACAAAATGGGCTGTCAAGCCTAAGAAAGGAAGTTGAAGAATTCTCCCTTTTAACATCAGAACCACCTGGGGAGACCCATGCCCTTTCGCTCTGAAACTTGATCTGCTAACCCAGGACTTTGGCAAGTACTTTAACCCTCTAACTTCTCTCTGTTATCCCTTTGCTGTGCTGTTGTTCTCTGTATATTTATGTATATATATTAGTTACATCTTTTTTCTGTAAATATTTTTATTGCACCCTTTTGACCTTTTAGTAATAAATCTTTCCTTCTGAAAGCGTTGAACTGTTTCTATAGCTCTTTATTGCAATTTACAAATTCCTGCCTCTACTCTGTTTGACCCTCTGTATAACCGGCCTGCGGTGACCGTGTTATACAGACGATTATCTCAACCATTATAGTGTTATAGCTGATATCATCGAGTTTCCTCATTCTCTGTACAAAAAGGAGGTGGTGGCAGTGTGAAGGGTTAACTGCGTAATTAACTTGACCCAGTAACAATCGCTCCCAGGCTGCCAGTACACAGATTGTGGTCCAATTAGCTGGAAAATTGTTGTGCAGAGTGCAGCTGGGCTTGGCATTGTTACGCACGTGACATCACGGTTTTAGATTGGCTAGTCCTTCGGTCTTGAGTTTGGTGAGGAGGTCAGGGGTCTGACGCCGCATTCGTCAGAGTCTGGTGTTAGAATGATTGCTCTCACTCCCGGCGTGCACCGGGATACGTAACGTGTAGCACAATCAACGTTTTATGCGTAGGCACCCCTGACTTTGCATGTGGGGGGGGGATGCTTGGGTGTCAATTTACATTTTTTACAATTGAAAACTTTTTTTTTCACTTTTTTTTTTTCACAGTGGACAAAACGTCCCCTAATGTGGTGATTTTTCTGGTGACACATACTCTTTCATGAAACATCTGATATTTCCCCTGTGCTCCACTTAATGGAATCCAGTCCAGATCGCATTGCATTACAGTCTTTCCCGGCCATACTGGTATACTTGTCAGATATACAGACGCCCCCATCCACAGACCTGGCAGTGAAAGGGTTAAAGGTGTCCCCCCCACACCAAATCCAGCGAACAAGCTATACAGGCATTTTAACCACCTCAATTAATAACTACCGTATTTGCCGGCGTATAAGACGACTGGGCGTACAAGACGACCCCCTACTTTTCCTGCTAAAATGTAGTGTTTGGGCTATACTCGCCGTATAAGACTACCCCTCTTCCAATGCACACCAGTGGGAAGAATAGTACCCCATCATCGGTGTCAGTGGGAGGAATAGTGCCCCATCATCGGTGTCAGTGGGAGGAATAGTGCCCCATCATTGGTATTAGTGGCAGGAATAGTGCCCCATCATTGGTATTAGTGGCAGGAATAGTGCCCCATCATTGGTATTAGTGGGGGGAATAGGTGCCCCATCATTGGTATTAGTGGCAGGAATAGTGCCCCATCATTAGTATCAGTGGAAGGAATAGGTGCCCCATCATTGGTATCAGTGGCAGGAATAGTGCCCCATCATTGGTATCAGTGGGAGGAATAGTGCCCCATCATTGGTATCAGTGGGGGGAATAGGTGCCCCATCATTGGTATCAGTGGCAGTAATAGTGCCCCATCATTGGTATCAGTGGCAGGAATAGTGCCCCATCATTGGTATCAGTGGCAGGAATAGTGCCCCATCATTAGTATCAGTGGGGGGAATAGGTGCCCCATCATTGGTATCAGTGGAAGGAATAGTGCCCCATCATTGGTATCAGTGGCAGGAATAGTGCCCCATCATTAGTATCAGTGGGGGGAATAGGTGCCCCATCATTGGTATCAGTGGAAGGAATAGTGCCCCATCATTGGTGTCAGTGGCAGGAATAGTGCCCCATCATTGGTATCAGGGGCAGGAATAGTGCCCCATCATTAGTATCAGTGGGGGGAATAGTGCCCCATCATTGGTGTCAGTGGGAGGAATAGTGTCCCAACATTGGTGTCAGTGGGGGGTGGAATAGTGCCCCATCATTGGTGTCAGTGGGGGGTGGAATAGTGCCCCATCATTGGTGTCAGTGGGGGGTGGAATAGTGCCCCATCATTGGTGTCAGTGGGGGGTGGAATAGTGCCCCATCATTGGTGTCAGTGAGAGGGGGGAATAGTGCCCCATCGTTGGTGTTAGTGGGGGGGGAGGAATAGTGCCCCATCGTTGGTGTCAGTGGGAGGAATAGTGCCCCATCATTGGTGTCAGTGGGAGGAATAGTGCTCCATCATTGGTATCAGTGACACCAATGATGGGGCACTATTCCTCCCACTGACACCAATTACACTTGCTGACCCCTATTGCAGTATGGTGCTGCTGAAGCCAGCATATGTGGTTGCAGCAGCACCTCTACACTGAACACTTACCTGCTGCTCCTGCACTCGATTTTCGCCAGGCCGCTCGGCTCCGCCCCCTCGCCGGTGATTGGCCGCCTGTGTGTCTTTCCTAAGCTACAGTTCTGGCGGCCAATCACCGGTGTGGAGGCGGAGCCGAGCAGCCGCCCGAACATCCAGTGGCCGAACCGAAGGAGCAGCCGCGCTTCCTGGACTGGACCGTCGTGGGACCGGATCCAGGTAAGAGACAGCAGCCCCTCCCAACCCCTGTACTTAGTGTCCCTTCCGTTGGAAGGGGGGGGCGGCACCGCGCCGCCCCCCTAAAAAGTGTCAGTATGCCGTATACCGGCGTATAAGACGACCCCCGACTTTTGAGAAGATTTTCAAGGGGTAAAAAGTCGTCTTATACGCCGGCAAATACGGTAGCTTTTGAAGTAAGGTGCACATGGGAGCGCATTGCACAATACAAGCAAACTGAAATTTCCCAGCACGCTTACCAGCTAGCCTAAAAAAAAAAAAAAAAAAAAAAATTTGACCCTAATTGCAACACAAAAAAATGGCCATATTCACATGGGGCATCCCACAGCAAATACCCATGAGAAGCTGTTTTAACCTGCTTGGGGATGCACAGATGTTCCATGCATCCCCATGCAGGCAGTCCAATTGATGTCAGTTGGGACACAGCAGCTACTCCAGATGTGACATCCATGAGAGATCCATAATAGATATAACAAGCAATCAAATAATAGATAATACATAAAATATTAACCACTTGAGCTCCTGAGGATTTACCCCCCTTAATGACCAGGCCTTTTTTTGCTGTTTGGCGCTGCACCAATTCAAATGATAATTGCGCGGTCATGCAATGCTGTACCCGAACGAAATTTACGTCCTTTTTTTATCACACAAATAGAGCTTTCTTTTGGTGGTATTTTATCACCTGTGTGCTTTTTATTTTTTGCGCTATAAACAAAAAAATACACAAAAATATTGAAAAAAAACTATATTTTCTACCTTCAGCTATAAAAAATATATCGTAAACTCAAAGTTAGTCATAAATTTAAGCCAAAATGTATTCTGCTACATGTTTTTGGTAAAAAAAAATCCCGTGCATTAGCGGGCAAACTGGCGCTATATGGGAGCGGCGCTAACAATATCGGAAGTCACCAGTGACACTAATACAGTGATCAGTAAAAATTTGTTCAATGTAATCAATGACACTGGTGACAGGGCAGTGAAGGGGTTAACTGGGGGGGGATTAAGGGGTTAAACGGGATTACTGGTGTACTGGCGGGCAAACTGGCGCTATCTGGGAGGGGCGCTAACACTATCGGAAGTCGCCAGCGACACTGATACAGTGATCAGTAAAAATCGGTTCACTGATCAGTGACACTGGTAACAGGGCAGTGAAGGGGTTAACTGGGGGGGGGGGAATTAAGGGGTTAACCGGGATTACTGGTGTACTGGCGGGCAAAAAGGTGCTATCTGGGAGGGGCACCAACATTATCGGAAGTCGCTAGCGACACTGATACAGTGATCAGTAAAAATCGATTCACTGATCAGTGACACTGGTGACAGGGCAGTGAAGGGGTTAACTGGGGGGGCGATCAAGGGGTTAAACGGGATTACTGGTGTACTGGCGGGAAAACTGGCGCTATCTGGGAGGGGCGCTAACACTATCGGAAGTCGCCAGCGACACTGATACAGTGATCAGTAAATTCGGTTCACTGATCAGTGACACTGGTGACAGGGCAGTGAAGGGGTTAACTGGGGGGGGTTAAACGGGATTACTGGTGTACTGGCGAGCAAACTGGCGCTATCTGGGAGGGGCGCTAACACTAACTGGGGGGGGGGGGCGATCAGGGGGTTAAATGTGACCTAGGTGTGTTCTAACTGTGGGTATGTGCTGTTTTACTCACTTTTACTGTGTCTTCTTCTCTGTCTGGGACGAATGTCCCCTGGCAGAGAAGAATGACATCATATCCTCTCCTGTGTAAACTTCAACACAGGACAGGATAGGACAGGGACCGATCATCTGATTTCAGCCAGACATCACTGGCTGAAATCTAATGATTGATCCCTCCGGGATCGAATGGTGTCACCCGCGGGTCGGCGGAAGCGCGCGTACACAGCCCCCTGCCGGTGAAAACGTCGGGAGCGCGGAACCCGTTTTAAAACGTGCTTTTGCGCCTGAGTGCCGCCCTGCACAAGTGTATATATACAGTGGCAGGGCGGCAAGCGGTTAACTGTATCAATAAAAATTATAGGTAAAGTACAAAAAAAAAAAAATCTAAAAATAAATAAAACAATAAAAGATAAAAAATAATGAACAATATTAATAATACCATATTAACAACAGATATAATCAATAAACTAAGACAATAAAGAACAGACAGATATAATAGTAATAAAATAGTAATCAATACTATATTAATAGATATAATCAATAATAATAAAATACAAAAGTCAATAATAATACCAGATATAATCAATAATAATTGATAATAAAATAGATAATGCAAAAAATATTGATCAGTAAGCTAGATATTGATTATGTCTATATGTACTATTGTTAACTTATTTTTATGCTTTATAATTTAAAAAAAGATATAAATAGTCAATAATAAATAATAAAAATACAATAAATCAATAATAAAATAATAATACCAGATCTCATCAATGATATTAATATTAGATAATAATAAAATAATCATAAGTATAATCAATATTATTATTACTATTTATATCTTATTATTTTATGTATTGTTTAATCTCTATTTCTTGTTTAAATCTATATTGTTGTTTTATTTATTATATAAATAGCAGTTATCGCTATAATCAATATTAATAAACAATAAATAGAATAGTATTACATATAATGAAGAATAATAGATATAAACAATAATCAAATATTAGCAGTAGATAGAATCGCTAATAACAGACAATAATAAAATCCCCCCAATCACAGATAGAAGAATAATAGGAGATAGAAGGGGATTTCTTACCGGGCTCCCCGCTCCTGGCTCAGGTAGCTCTGGCTTTCCGTCCTCCCCTCAGCCCGGCTCTCAGAGGACGGCGCTGTATACGGACATTGGGAGGGAGGATCCACCCAGCGGTAGAAGTCCTCTTCTTGACTAAGGTGGGCATGCTGGGACTTGTAGTACTTATAGGGGGCTCGCTCTCGTCATCGGAGATGGGAGAGATGTGATTGGACGGCACACATGACAAGCAAACTTCCCAAACAGAAATCCCGTCCATTGGTGAGGAAGGATCTGTTCTGGGGGAGAAATAAAGGACGGCGTCTGTCACCATGGCAACAAGTTGGTGTGCCTGTTAGTGGACTCCGCCCCTGTTCAGTGAGTTCTAGGGGTGTAGCGTTACCCGTTCAGGGACATCCGGTGATTGGCGGTGACTCTGTGGAACAAGATTTACATGTATTGGATAGAAAGTAATGGCCGGGGGTGTGCCGCTCCTCCTCCGGACTCCGCCTCCTCCCGCTCTCCATTCTGCGTCTTCCTCCCAGCAAATCCCGGCTCTGACTGAGGTCTTGTGTGCGCAGTTCTGTTGTGCGCAGGTGCCTCTGCTAGAACCCCGCCCCTTTTTCACGCGGGGGCGTGGCTTACCCCGTTCCCGGAAGTGCTGTGAAGGCGGTTGGTTACAAGTTTGGCGACATCCGGTGATTGGCGGTGACTCTGTGGAACAAGATTTACATGTATTAGATAGAAGGTAATGGCCGGGGGTGTGCCGCTCCTCCTCCGGACTCCGCCTCCTCCCGCTCTCCATTCTGCGTCCTCCTCCCAGCAAATCCCGGCTCTGACTGAGGTCCTGTGTGCGCAGTTCTGTTGTGCGCAGGTGACTCTGCTAGAACCCCGCCCCTTTTTCGCGCGGGGGCGTGGCTTACCCCGTTTCCGGAAGTGCTGTGAAGGCGGGTGGTTACAAGATTGGAGACACGCTGTGCTTCTCTTCCGGAGGATAGAGCTTCGGCCAGACAGCTGAGCTCCGTCTTCCGGGGGTGAGGAGCAGCCCGGGGGGACTGCAAGTCTCAACATGGACTTCCGGGACAACTTAACAGGTGGTGAGGAGACAGAGAACCTGTCAGCCATGGAGCCGGCTGGAGAGGGAGACGGGTGGCACATAGAGGACTGTGCATTTCTTGTTTGCTCTATGTGCCTCCGCTATCCATCTCCTGCATGCACCCCCACGGCCCCCCTCCAGCACTGCAGGGGATCTGTCAGCAGCATATGCACTCCCCAGTGCTGACAGTCCCCCCCCACATACAGGCGTGAGAGCAGAGAGAAAGCTGCCTCTCCTCCTCCTGTGTCACCCCCGCCCACACTTCCAGCCAGCCTTGTGTATGCTTCCCCCCCCCCCTCTCTCTCTTCACTCCCTCTCCCCCCCCCTCTCTCTTCACTCCCTCTCCCCCCCCCTCTTCACTCCCTCTCCCCCCCCCTCTTCACTCCCTCTCGCTCCCCCCCTCTCTCTTCACTCCCTCTCGCTCCCCCCCTCTCTCTTCACTCCCTCTCGCTCCCCCCCTCTCTCTTCACTCCCTCTCGCCCCCTCTCTCTCTCTCTTCCCCCCTCCTCTCTCTCTCTCCCCCCTCCTCCCCCTCTCTCCTCCCCCTCCTCTCTCTCTCTCCCCCTCTCTCCTCCCCCTCCTCTCTCTCTCCCCTCCTCTCTCTCTCCCCCCCTCTCTCTCTCTCCCCCCCTCTCTCTCTCTCCCCCCCCCCTCCTCTCTCTCCTTTAGTATGTCAGCAGTCTCTGACCGTCTCCTGTCCTCAGTCTCTGACCGTCTCTTGTCCACCGTCTCCTGTATCCTGTCCATAGTCTCTGATCATCTCCTTTAGTATGTCAGCAGTCTCTGACCGTCTCCTGTATCCTGTCTGCCGTCTTGCCTAGGGCAGCACAATACCAAAATACACCACTGGGTACAGGTAGGGCTAGTTAAGATAGCAGGCACTCGGTGGCGGGGTATAGGGAGGTGTAGTTAGTAGGATAGCAGACACTCAGCCGCAGGGTACAGGAAGGTGTAGTTAGTAGGATAGCAGACACCCAGCCGCAGGGTACAGGAAGGTGTAGTTAGTAGGATAGCAGACACCCAGCCGCAGGGTACAGGAAGGTGTAGTTAGTAGGATAGCAGACACTCAGCCGCAGGGTACAGGAAGGTGTAGTTAGTAGGATAGCAGACACCCAGCCGCAGGGTACAGGAAGGTGTAGTTAGGATAGCAGGCAGACAGCAGTGTGAGGATGACCCGGGCAGAATGCAGGAAGCTGGAAAGTAAGGTAGGCAGACTGGCAGAGCTCTATGACTGGGGAAGGAGGAGGATGGGCACTAGGTATGGTTCGGTCACAGCTCTCCCCACCCCCAACTCCCTCACCTCTGGAGTCAGCACACAAAGGATGACTGCTTGGGGGACTTGACTTGGGGGGGGGGGGGGGGTATGGGGTCACACAGGGCGATCGAAACTGGTGGGGGGATGGGGTGACACGGAGGTTCTGTGTGCGCAGGTGCCTCTGCTAGAGCTCTGCCCCCTTTTCATGCAGGGGCGTGGCTTACCCTGTTCCCGGAAGTGCTGTGAGGGCGGGAGGTTACCAGACCGGGGACATGCTGTGCTTCTCTCCCGGAGGTTAGAGCCTTGGCCAGAGAGATGAGCTCCGTCTTCAGGGGGTGAGGAGGAGCCCGGGGCTCGGCGGGGGGATTGCAAGTCTCAGCATGGACCTCCTGTGGACTTCCAGGACAACTTAAGAGACACAAGGGGGCCAGACTGACAGGGAGGCTGGGCTGCTGTTACAGGGACCCCCCTCCCTCCACAGTGGCAGGAAGGGGTAGTTAGTAGGATAGCAGGGTACAGGGAAGGTAGTTAGTAGGATAGCAGGCACACAGTGGCGGGGTATAGGGAGGGGTAGTTAGGATAGCGTTCACTCAGTGGCAGGGTGGGGTAGTTAGTAGGATAGCAGCATTCAGTGGCAAGGTACAGGGAGGGGTAGTTAGTAGAATAGCAGGGTAAAGGGAGGGGTAGTTAGTAGGATAGCAGGGTAAAGGGAGGGGTAGTTAGTAGGATAGCAGGCTACAGGAAGGTGTAGTTAGTAGGATAGCAGGCAGACAGCAGTGTGAGGATGAACCGGGCAGGAAGCTGGAATGTAAGGTAGACAGACTGGCAGAGCTCTATGATTGGGGAAGGAGGGGGATGGGCATTAGGTAAGGTTATTTCACAGCTCTCCCCACTCCCAACTCCCTCACCTCTGGAGTCAGCACACAAAGGATGATTGGTTGGGGGACTTGATTTGGGGGGATGGGGACACACAGGGTGATCACAATGTGGGGGTGGGAGGCACAGGGTGATCGGAACTGCCAGAGGGGGTGCAGATAATGGAACTGATCCTCCCGTGGCTCCCTGCAGCAACTAAAAGCTGTCTGGAGGAGGAGGAGGAGCTGCTCGCTGTGCTGCAGGCCGAGACACAGTGGAATCGGTTTCAGTGATAAGGCAGTACAGCCAGCCCTCCTGTCAGGTGGCGGGGCCCCCTGTTGAGCTGGTCAGGTCCGATACAGGAGGGCCGGCTCTACCATTTTTATCAGCAGCCCTGGAGATCGGAGAGACCGAAGACAAGAACCGAGAGAGGGGGACCAGGGACTTGAAGAGGGGACAGGGACCGAGAGAGCAGTCCTTTTCTGTTTTTTTTTTTCCTGTCCCGTCATCTACTTACAGGGGATGATGAACAGTCTGTGCAGATGGCGGAGAGCTGGGGAAATGAAGGCGTGGTACAGGACGCCTACAAAGGATTTGTCGCCATCAAAATGGCCAGTAAGTTGTGTAGTGGCCTGTATGTAACAAGGGCCTGATACAAGATCCATCTGTGTTGTTCCTGTGACTGTATAATAAAATAATTCTTCCATGATTACCGTCTGTGAAGGTTCTTATTTATCCGGGGTACAGCATGGCTAGTACTAGTATTCAGTAGTATTCATCTGGACTGCGTCTGAATAAACCTTTCTGGCCAGTCCTACTCTACCAAAAGCAAATGCTACTGTGGACACAATGCCAACATGGGGCAAAAAGACACAAAGTGGGGGGAGAGCTGCTAGGTTAAAACCTGGCTACTGACCTTCAAAGCTCTAGAGGATGTGAGAAGCATGCTTCGCTAGGGCATCCCGCGCTCTTTGGCTGCAGCTCATGGCCGGTCAGTTTGCCATTAATCTGGAACAGATACTGGGCTCGTACCCCGTATTCAGGGCTTGGCACTTCTGTCTCTGCGGGCCTCCGACATTAGCGTGGAGTTTATCCCCTGTTTCAGGGCCTCTCCCCCATGATTCTGACCATTCCTTCATAATCATGTCCGTCATGACTGGAAAGGAGAAACTTTAGACTTTTTTGTTTAAGCCTTGGTACATTAAATCATGTTTGGAGAGCGGAGCTACCCCATCCTGAATCTCAAAAGGTCTCATACAGTATAAATGAATCCCCAAAAAGGTCAGACTTCCTCTAGAGAGTGCCTAAACTTTGCCGCTTTAGTTGCTTCCACATGACCTTCTTCCAGTCCCGAATCTGAGTCAGAAATCTGGGTCACCTATCCCTGGGCTGCATACCCTACACCAGCTGACTCTGCTGAGCCAGAAGCCACTGGAAGTAGGGAGTATTGCACATGATCAGGCTGACTAGAAGAAGTGGTAGGCCATTTGACATCAGAGATGCCTGAAAGGTGCACTGCACCTGCTCTCTAAAAGGAACTTAGAAACTTTGCATAAGGTGATTCAGCTTCTGCTTTCAAGAAGTTAGAAATACACTGCAGCAAAAGACTTGTTATAATTAGAAGATAATTTAGTGCTCCAGTTAGCACATTTTATTTTAGAGGTGAACTTATCCTCTTTAGCCTAAGACAAAAAGAGAGGGGAGGAGGGCTCCAAGTTAAAAGCCAGGTCCTTATTAGGTCAGGAGCACCACCCCTGCACCCAGTGCTGCCTATGTCAAAAAACAAATGTCTAGAAGACTGCTTGAGACACCCCTCAAGGAACCCCAGAAGTACCAACCACCTCCACCAAAAGCACACAGCACATATACTATATTGCCAAAACATTTGGGACACCCCTCCAAATCATTGGATTTAGGTGTTAAAATCACCTCCATGGCCACAGGTGTATAGAATCAAGCACCTAGGCTTGCAGACTGCTTCTACAAACATTTGTGAAAGAATGGGTCGCACTCAGGAGATCAGTGAATTCAAGCGTGGTACCGTGATAGGTCACCACCTGTGCAATAAGTCCATCCGTGAAATTTCCTTGTTATTGAATATTCCATGGTCAACTGTGAGTGGTATTATGATAAAGTGGAAGCAAGTGGGAACAGCAACTCAGCCAAGTGGTAGGCCAGGTAAAATGATAGCGCGGGGTCAGTGCAAGCTGAAGCGTACAGTGTACAGAAGTTGCCAACTGTCTGCAGAGTCGATAGCAAAAGACCTCCAAACTTCACGTGGCCTTCAGATTAGCACAGCAACAGTGCATATTGAGCTTCATGGAATTGGCTTCCATGGCCATGTAGCTGCATCCAAGCCTTACATCACCAAGTGCAATGCAAAGCATCGGATGCAGTGGTGTACAGCATGCTGCCACCAGACTTTAGAGCAGTAGACACATGTTCTATGGAGGACTTATCACCGTCTCTATCTGAAAATTCGATGGACGTGTCCCGGTTTAGCAGTTGCCAGGAGAACAGTACTTGCTTGACTGCATTATGCCAAGTGTAAAGTTTGGTGGAGGGGGGATTATGGTGTGGTGGTTTTCAGGGGTTGAGCTTGGCTTTAGTTCCAGTGAAAGGAACTCTTAAGGCATCAGCAAACCAAGACATTTTGGACAATTCTATGCTCCCAACTTTGTGGGAACAGTTTGGGGATGGCTCCTTCATGTTCCAACCTGACTGTGTACCAGTTCACAAAGCAAGATCCATAAAAATATGGATGAGCGAGTTGGGGGTGGAGGAATCTCTCTGGCCTGCACAGAGTCCTGATTTCAACCTGATAGAACACCTTTGGGATGAATTAGATCGAAGACTGCAAGCCAGGCCTTCTCGTCTGACATCAGTGTCTGACCTCACAAATGCACTTCTGGAAGAATGGTCAAACCTTCCCATAGACACTCCTAAACCTTGTGGATAGCCTTCCCAGAAGAGTTGAAGCCATTATAGCTGCAAAGGGTGGGCCAACTCAGTACTGAACCCTACGGACTAAGACTGGGATGCCAGTGTGCGTGTAAAGGCAGGTGTCCCAATACTTTTGGTAATATACTGTATATAGCCTGCTTTTCTACCTGTTTTATAGCAGGAGCCTAGGAGGAAGCCTCCATGATGTCCCCTGCATTCTTTAGCGCCCAGCACCCTTTGGCCCATGCTGTCGGCGTCCAGCAATAAGCATCAGCCCTGCCCTTTCTCTTGCGCCTCTGAGGCCGAAACCAGAAGCCTCTGGTGCAGAGAGGACATCACATCCCCCAGAATCATGACACCCAGCATCTTCCAGGCTAGCTGCGTCACATCCGGCCTCCAGGAAGGCACTCCCTCAGCCCTGACTGACCTAAACGCGCCAAGGATGGATGCCATTCTAACCAGCTCCTTCACTGGCACTGGAAAGAGGTAGAAGCGGGTACATTCCTACACCGATGCAGAGGGGACTTGAGGCCAAAAAGTAAAGAACTGCAGGTGAGGGCACGTTTCCTGGGCAGCCCTTGAGACATGGCTTGCTGCTTAAAAAGCAGTTCTTCTAGTCAACATGCTTTTTCCAGACAGAGTAAACACAAAATGGCCATGTTCCTGTAGGACCATCTTAAGAAGCTTGAAGCAATGTGTTTCCTGTCCTGGTTGAAGGAGCTCAATCGTTCAAGGTCTGTCCTGGAAGACAACCGGGGGGGGGGGGGGAAATTATATACATTTCATTTGTGTACAGTGTTGCATGACCAAGAAATTGCTAGTTAAAGCTGCAGTTCTGAAAAGCAAAAAAGTGCCATGATCATGAAGGGGTTAAAACCTTCTGGAGATCAAGTGGTTAAAGTCTAATTTGGCCAGGTTTTGAGCCTCTCTGTTGGTCTGTTATTATAAAGACTTCAGGTTGATTTGTATTTTTATATAAAAGTTTTTTTTCCCATTGATATCCACAGTTCCCATTCACATGGAATCTGTATACAGCATTGTTCAATTTAAAAAAATGCAGTTCCAAAGCCACCCATTTACAAATACCACAAATGCATAACAGTTCATAAGGAAAAAACTATTACTGCAAACTTGAGAAAGTACTTTAATAGTTTTCATTTTACATTTTAGATCTAAAAAGGAACACATGCAGCAAGTGAATATTAAGAATTCTGCTGGAACCAACTGTTTAAATTATATGTACAGAGAGGATTACTATCAAAACTAGTAACCTTCAGTGAGGCTATTTACAGAATTTACAAAAAAAAAAAAAAAGGACAAAGTGTATCAGTACAACAAAGGCAACATGAAAATTAGCATACTGTGGTATTCTGAGACTTGTATCGAATAAAGCTTTCAGAAGCAAAAAGCTACCAAAAATACTCTTTCCAGTCCACAAGAAAACATGTCACCAAAGTAAATTTACAATATTAGGTACAGAAGCAGAATACCAAGGTGAACATTTAGAAATAGCATTGTACACTACAATTTCATAAAACTGAAGGGAAGAAACAATTAACATACTGCCCACAAGTTTCACCTTTGAACCTTGAAAACTTCAGGTGACATCTGGCTGGTTGCTTTGGGCATGCAAATTAATATCTTTTCTTTCACGTCCAGATAATCCTCTCCCAAAGGGTGACCAATCACAGAGCTACCAGGGATATAGAAATATCAGCATTCTGTCCTGGAACTGCTCTATACAATAAAGAACTTGTTTTAAATAACACTTTCATTCTTTGTCTTAAACCTACAATAATGAATCAATATGTTATAACATCTAGTTGAAGCAGTGTATAGAGTGGTACAACTCAAAGAGGAACAAAACATGATGGATCTCTTACAAAATGTAGGCAGTCTTTGTATTAAAAATGCTTCATCAGAAGGAAGTAAAAGCGTCCTGATAAATGGCAATTTCACAGGACACGTGGAGCTGAACTAAACAGAGCTGTCGTGAGGTGGTGAACTCCATCGTGACTGCAGATGCCGAAGAATGCTGTTCGATATCGTCCCAAGTTTTTCCTGCATTTCAAAAAGCTGGCTTCCAGAATATTTTCCAAGCTCCTCTGTAGTCACCAACAAAGAAAGTGTACTAATCTGTGCAGCAAGGTCTAGGGTGGCTGCAGATTCCACAGGTGCTGTGGCAGATGCTTCAGGCAGGTCTGTAAAGCAAGCAAGGATTAGTTATGGTGAAGTAACGGAAAAAAAAAAACTCATGAAATACGCCAATACTCTAGGGGTCACCATACATGTTACAATCTGACTGCAATACATCAAAACATAATAGGAGAACCTTCCTAAACTTTCCAGTCAGTTTGTATTCAATCAAGCCCTTGCATTACATAATTGGTAGATCCAAAAGAAGACTACAATAAGATATTGGCAGAAAGTCAGTGCAAAAAATGCCCATCAGTAGTTTGAACAACCACATTGGGTGTCTCTGCAAATCAAAGGATAGGCAGGAGTCGTCTGTTTTAGTAGAACATCCAATTACTTTATTTCACCAAATACATTTTTTTATTATTATTATGAACTACCGCATCGGACACCTCAGCCAATCGAACTACCGAGAGCCTTTTATGTGCTGGCTCTTCCTATCAATGCGTTCACCCACCTGAGAACCCCCACAGAACGGGAATGCCCGAGGCATAGACCGTGTCCACACTGTGCACTAGGAATGCTGCATGTCCCCCACCCCCCTTGCTGGGTGACCAGTCAACAGCTGCAAGTCCATTTTGACCTTTTTCTTTTTATTGTGGAACCGTTTTACCCTTGTTTCTGAATTTAGTACACGATAAGGGCTCTCCCACCTCCCTCTCTTTTTCAGTGGAAACGAAAGACCCCTGGTCAGCTCCTCAGGATATTTCAGTCTACAATGTTCCATCAAACCCCAGACCCTACAATAAGATTGTAATGTGTGTGGAAAGCTTTACAACTATCGGTGGTCACCTTTTTAGAGTCTCAATTGTAATATACAGTAGTATCAATGGTACTTGCACAGCACTGCCATACAGTACGTGCCTAAACTGGAAAATACAGGAATGGAAAGAGCTTGGGAGGAATGGTGGAACTAAAATCGCAGCAATCTGCTGCAATGTTGCAGGCTCAGAATTCATGGAATTACGCAGCCTGGATCAGACAGAATTAAACTGAGAACAGAATAGATAAAATGGCCTATAACCTGGACTGCTTTTTTTTTTATTTTAATTGAGGCAATCTTTAAATTCAATTTTAAAAAGCAAGAAAAATTAGCAGATTAATAATTTAAAGCCCCATAGCTTTAAGTACAGCTCACGGGTCTTAAAAAGCAGCTTAATCATTAAGCGTAGGTTCCACAACTTCGCAGTTCTGCGTGTCACGTTTGCAAGGGCACAGCTGCGTTTCCTGCAATCTTTTTTAAAAACATGGACGCACAGAAATCACATGGTGCTTTGACACCACTTTCCTTAAAGCAACACACTTTTTGTGCGGCTGCGGGAACGTGTGCGATTTACACACACAGTCCTATGGAAATCTATGGAAAGAACTAAAGATCAGAGTTCACAGAAGAGGCCCACAGAACCTTCAAGATTAGAAGACCGTTTGTGTGGAAGAATGGGCCAAAAATCACACGTGAGCAATGCAATGCGACTAGTTTCTCCATATAGGAGGCATCTTGAAGCTGTCATTACCAACAAGGATTTTGGATGAAGTATTTATTTTTTTTTGTATGCACGGATTATTACTGACATGTAGTGAAAATGCAGTTATTTACCTGTTAACTGTATTTCCAGGAATCTTCTAGGACAGCTTCACTTGAGAGATAGGGCTCCTCCCAGGAAACACCCGCTCCACCTTTTCCCCTTTATAAGTATCCTCTCTCCCAGTGGGCCCTCAGTATAAGAATATGACCGAAGGCCTAGGAGAAAGCATAAAATAAAAAACGGTAATAGAGACAACCCATCACAGGTTCATAACATACCTAGACATCAGTACATAATCACACAGCAATCGGGAGGGAGTTATGCTGTCCTAGAAGATTCCTGGAAATACAGTTAACAGGTAAATAACTGCGTTTTCCCGTGTCATCTTCTAGGACAGCTTCACTTGAGAGGAGTTGAATAGAAATACATACATTAGGGTGGGCCCCTTGCTTGTAGGACCTTCCTGCCAATCAGATCCAATCTGTAGTGCTTAGCAAAGTTGGCGAAACTGGACCACGTTGCGGCTCTGCAGATCTGTCCGGGGGAGGCACGCTCTTCAGGACCGTGCCCAGGTCCCATGTGGGGTACTTCGATGTGGACGGGGCTCGGCACCTGGAGATAGCCCTCAGGAACCTGATTATCAACGGGTCTGCCGCCAACCTCAACTCCAGAAAGCTTGACAAAGCCGCTACCTGCACTTTAAGGGTATTAGCGGCCAGGTTCTTATCCGCCCCGGCTTGGAGGAATTCAAGCATTGTATGCAAGATGGGAGCCCGGGTTCCTCGTTCCTGTCCTTCCAGGCGGAAAATTTCTTCCAGACTTTATCATATATGGCGTTTGTTGATTTCTTCCTTCCGTCCAAGATGTTGGCGACCACTCTTTCAGACAGTCCCTTCTTCACTAGCCTGTCCCGTTCAGAAGCCACGCTGCTAGGGACAGCCTTTCTGGGTGAGGATGTAGCACTCCCCCTTGGGCAAGTAAATCGTGTGAAGGTGTATCATCCATGGGTCTGTTAAGCTTAGTTCCCTCAGCCGGGAGAACCATGATCTTTTGGGCCAAAATGGTGCAATCAGGATGACCGTGGCTTGAGAAGACTGGATCTTCTGTACCACCTTTGGTAATAATCTGAACGGAGGAAAGGCATAGAGGAGGTTTCCTTCCCAATGCTGGGCTAGCGCGTCTATCCCTGCACTCCTGGGGTCCTTCTGCAGGCAGAAGTATCTCTCCAGCTTCACATTTTGGCTGTTGGCGAAAAGATCCGTAGAGGGGGTGCCCCATCTGGCGCATATTTGATTGAATGCTGGACAGCTGAGGCACCATTCTGTCTGGGTGACCTCTTTCCGACTCAACTGGTCCGCCAACTGGTTCAGATTCCCTTTTAGATGCACCGCAGTGATGGACTCTAGGTTCCTCTCTGCACAGGTCAGGAGGGTTCCTGCCAATTCCATCAGCCTCGGGGACCTCGTGCCCCCCTGCCTGTTCAAGTATGCTACTGCCGTTGTGTTGTTGGATAGAATCTGGACTTCTCTCCCCTCTATCCTCTCCTGAAAAGCCGTAAGAGCTTTGAAGATTGCCGACAGCTCCTTGTAGTTCGATGATTTCCTTGAATTTTCTGCATCCCATCTGCCCTGGGCTAGGCAGTCTCCCATATGAGCAACCCACCTGGTCATGCTTGCATCCGTGGTGATCCTCACTGGGCTGGCTTGCTTCCATTTCCTTCCCGCCTCCAAGGTGTGGATGTTCCCCCACCACCTTAGTGATTCCCTCACCTTGTGCGTGAGGCAGATCCTGGAATTCAGACCTGCTTGGCTGCCATCTCAGTGGGAGAGGGTGTGATTCTGTAGTACCCTGGAGTGGAGCTGTGCCCATTGCACCCCTGGCATTGCGGCTGTCATGCTCCCGACTAGCTTCATTGTGGTCCTTACTGTGCAGGTCGACATCCTTTGGAAGGCTCTCGTGTCTTGCTGCAGTTTGAGAGCTTTTTCCGTTGTCAGGTATGAGCAAGCATTTGCGGAGTCCAGGATGTACCCCAAGTACGTGATCCTCCTGGAGGGTACTAGCTGTGATTTTTCCTCGTTCATCAACCACCCCAAGCTCTCTAGAAAAGATATTGTGCGTTCGACATGGGACCTCAGGCCTCTTTCTGTATCTGAAAATAGAAGCAGGTCGTCCAAGTAGGGGATGATATTTATTCCTTCCAGCCTCAAGACTCTTAGGGGTTCCGCCAGGATCTTGGTAAATATCCTTGGAGCTGATGACAGGCCAAAGGGGAGTGCATTGAACTGAAACAGAATCGTTCTTTTTGCGCCTTCCAGCGCAAACCTCAGGAACTTCCTCGATTCCTCCCTTATCGGGACGTGCAGATATGCATCTTTCAAATCTATTGAGGCCATGAATGCTCCTGGCGACAAGAGTTCTTTTACCGTGTATAAGGTCTCCATGCAGAACTTCTTGGGTCTCACGAACTTGTTTACCTTCTTCAGATTTAGTATCATCCTGTAGGTACCGGACGACTTCTTCCTTAGGAAGAAATGGGAGAAGAACCCACTTCCCTTCTCTTCCTCCTCCAGCTGGCAAATCACATTCTGCCTGAGCATCCCTTCCAGGAGGTCCACCAATGCATCTGCCTTCTCCCTGTCCCTTGGCAGGGGTGTTGCGAAGAATCTTTGAGGGGGGGGCCTTAAAAACTCTATTTTGTAACCTCTGCGAATGGCCTCTAGAATGTAAGTGTTCTGGGTGATCTTCAGCCATTGTGTGTGGAAGTGCCCCAGCCTTCCTCCCACCTGGCTTCTCCAGTCACTTGGGCTGGGTCTTGGGTCTATTCTGGTTGGGGTTGAAGAGGAAACCTCCCCTTCCCCTTGACTCGTTCCTGCCCCTCCTTGCGCCCCAGCCTGTGCGCTGGCTTTGAAATCATCGTGTACTGCCTGTTGAGGAGAAACCCCTTTCGTCCTACTTGCCTGCTGGGGACTGGAAAGCTCTTCTTTTTTTTTTATCGGCCGACCTTTCCAGGACCGAAGTTAGTTCCGGCCCGAAGAGGAGTTTTCCCTCGAAGGGCAGACCGCAGAGTTTGGACTTAGAGGCAAGGTCCCCCTGCAAAGACTTTAGCTAGATAGCTCTTCTCGTGGAATTTATGAGCGCCGTTGATCTAGCTAAGAATCTGATAGTTTCTGCTGATGCGTCTGCAATAAAAGCCACCGCTTTTTCCAGTACAGGCAGCGACTTCAGGATTTCCTCCGCCGGGGTGCCTTGTTCCAGGTGCGAGCGGAGCTGCCCCAACCATACATCCAAAGTTCTGGAGACACACGTCGTCGCAACTGCTGGCTTGAAATTCACCGCGGATGCTTCCCATGCTCTCCTCAGGAATGTATCCGCTTTCCAGTCCATCCATTGGGTCATTCAGGGACCCGCTGTCCTCGAAGGACAGGTCCATCGCTTTCGAGATTCTAGAAAGGGGGGCATCTGGCTTCGGGCAGATTTCCCACACGGAAGCGTCTTCTTCCTTGAACGGGAATCGCCTCTTAAGGTTCTTGGGAAAGAAAGCCTTTTTCTCCGGCTCTTCCCATTCCCTCCTGATAGTGGACCATAGGGCAGAGTGCACTGGGAATGTGCGGCTGCTCTTTGTAGCCCTGCGTACAGCTGGTCATGGAGAGAGGGGTCCTGCTGTTCCTCCTCCAGATCCAGAGTCTCGTAGATCACTTTCAGAAGGCCCTCCGTGTCTTCTGCCTGAAAAAGGAATCTTTGTGCTTTTGGGTCATGATCCTCGACCTCGTCTTCCTCCGAGTCTGAAGTACTCAATGGTTTGGCTCCCCTTGCGACAGTTACCTGGTCCTTCCTCTTTTTCCCCCCCTGGGCATTGCCTGAAGTGCCCGGTTGGGGCTCGTCCTGGGCCGGTCCCTGCTTCTGCTCCCTAAAGCTCTGAAAAGTCTTGGACATATCTTGCATCATGTTCTGTAAGAAATCCTTAAAGAGGGACCCAGACTCCTTTTTGATAAGCTTATCTATGCAGTCTTGGCAGAGTTGCTTCCGTCAGGAACTCGCCAGCCTCTTTCTGCAAGTGGCGCATTTCTTTTTCAGCTCGCAAGGAGCTTCTCTTTCCCCTCTATCCTCCTCCTGTGGGCCCATCTGGGGACAAGAAGACATAGGTATTCATCAACCGCGGAGGCTCCCCCCCCAGGGATTGCCCCCCGTGCACTCCCCCAACACCCTAAAAAGTCAGCAGTGGGGGGGGGGGGGGAGATGAGTGTGGGGGTGCCCAAGGGTCCCAGAGGGGGGAGGGGGGGAAGGGGGAGGGGGTGAGTGGCGGCCAAATACCTTGCCGCAGGATTCCCCCGGCCCAGACAGATCTGCCTCCATCCTGCCGCGAACTCCTCCTCAGTGCGGCGATTTTTCAGGGTTTGGCGGGCTCCGCCCCCTCCCTGGGATCCCTGCGCGCCGACCTTCCTCTCACGGCCGCAGGTGGAGAAGCGGCCGTGGTGTGGGCTCGTTCCGCGGTCCGCCGCCCATTTCCAACATGGCGGCCGCTGCTCCATGCTTCCTGCGCCGGAAGTGACGCCGTCCCGTGCCCGGAAGTGACGTGTTTGCGGCATCCTGACCCCGACAGCCTCACCCCCTGGCCATGCTGCCGGGATCCTGGAACAGGTAGGACTTACCTCAGCCCCCCCAGGGAAAGGCACCACTGCCCAGGTCGGCGGAGCGGGCTCTACCCCCCTGGAGAGCCCCGCTGGGACCATCCGGGGTCTGTCACCCCCACCCCGAAGGGTCTGTCCATAGGATGAGCCTGGATGAAAACCCCCCCACAAGGTCCCTGCCATCCTTAGAGAAAGGAGGAAGGGGGGGCCTCAGCCAGGGGCCCTCTGTACCTCGCCAGGCAGCCGGGGAAAAAATAACAAACCGGGCGTAGCTCCGTCCTGGCCGGAGGAAACACTAATACTGAGGGCCCACTGGGAGAGAGGATACTTATAAAGGGGAAAAGGTGGAGCGGGTGTTTCCTGGGAGGAGCCCTATCTCTCAAGTGAAGCTGTCCTAGAAGATGACTCAGGAAAATTTTATGTCAATAGCACCTTTAGATATATATTTACCTAGAAAAACGGTGACGTTTTCAATACTTATTTTACCCGCTGTACTATTAAAACCTGTTGTTTTTTTTTCAGGATTTGAGTGCAATGACTACACTTCTGCTTCCCCAGAATACCCTGAGAACACGACAGTGTCGTATGTCACGACAACAGACCCTCTCTGCACTCCAATCCCTGCCCATCAGAGCAGATCACATGTAGACAGTTTGCTCACAAAAACAAGGACACGCCCATGAGACACACCCACTATGCAGAAATGCTGCATTGCATGCTGGGAAATGTAGTTTCTTACTTCAATTATAGGGCTTATTTGCAAGGTGAAGCACTAGATTACATTAAGGCAGCACAAATGCTGGTCAGACATTTAGATGTCTATTTTCCAATGATTGCTGATGCATGCATGTTACCCTACGCCTGTTAAGACCTTAAAATGTACTATGAATGCAGTTAGCCAGAAATTAGACCTATGACTACTAATCTCAAGTACGATCCCTATTCTTGCATGAGAGATTTTCCGCAAAAATGTATGGGTGTCAACTGTAGGTGAATTCAAATCAAACTGCAGATTTCAGTGAACTTAAGTCATTTGGACCAAGCTGGCATAAACAAATTTACTTCACTTAACAGATGAAGTGGATGTGAGCGCTGTATAAACAGGTATGTCGTCTCAGCCACATACAGCACTGTGTTCCAGCAGCTGTCAAATTGGACTGAGTGCTGCTCAGCCATTCACAGGCGGTTGGGTGCCCTCACAGTCTCCACCTCAGCCTGAGGAACCTTTGTATTCATTCATAGTCCCATAGCCTGAACACAGCAACGCATATGTAGCTGATGCTACATACAGTTTATAGAGGTGCTGCATCTGTTAATGATGTAAACAGTACATTTGGACTAGCTTGGTCCAAACTATTCAAAGTTCACTAAAACCTGGAGATCAGCTTTAATCGCTCATCCCCAATAATCACACATTTTATGTTAAGATAAATCATACACAAAAGGTAAGACTTTTATCCTTCTCACCTTAAAAACTTCAAAGAGACGAGAGAACTGCTTTCCAACCAAGACATTGAAAACTTTCCCATCTTCTCCACTAAGACGGCTACAAAGAGGACAAATGTCAAATTATTACACACAAACTGATATACATTACCCTAAATATTTTATTGTGGAATATAATGTTCTACTTGAAGGAATATTCACCACTAAATAGTTCTAAAGATCAGAATGGAAGATTATACACCATGGGGTTGTTTTAGCTGAATTTGCTTGCCAAAGAGGTAAAGCACTCTGGCAGCTGTCCGCTCTAGTGTGAATTCAGCCTGAAAGGGTTTTGTTATATCTGCTTGATAAGTGCAAAAAATACCTGTTGATCTTGTTAGAAATCTCGTGAGCTGATAACTTACTGTGCACTCTGCTAACTATTATCTCTAAGGTGTACAGAAGCACTCCCCTCCGGTATGTACAATAAGAGAAGGACAGCATTCTGTAGTCCTGTCTTGTTTCTGCTGATACAAAAGGAAGAGTAGGCATTGTCATCCTACGGCAGTTTTGTTACTGGAGGATCATCAGGGAAAAAATAAAGGAAGAAAACTAGTGCAGCCACATCTAAGGACTAGAAAGCTGCAATATATTCATTTTTTTGTGGCTTAGATGCACTTTAAGAATAGGCTGTTCAACTAGAAAAGTTGGTATTGAGTGAAAACAGCTCCCCTTGTTCACTAACATTTATTGGCTAGGTATTCCTTAGTAAATCAATTCCTGCATCCACTGCAATATTCTGCACCGCAACAATCTGGAATGTTTCTAGCTCCAAAATGCAATTGTACTCACTTTGCAATTGCAAGATAAGCATCTGTCTGTTCTGTATGTGAGGTAGATGTGTCTTCCAAGGTTTCTAGTAAAGGCAAGAATTGAGCGTTTTCAGGATTAGCAGCCATATTCCCAAAAAACTGCAAAGAAATAAGAAGTCACTTAAAATAATCAGCCCAGTGGTTTGCTACAGTAGGAAATAAATTGTGTTTCTATATCTTACAGTTTTCTTGCTTAGTGCAGCAACTATAGATACAAAACGTTACACTTTTTATCTGCTTGAACACCAGACTGTTTCACCCCCTTCCTGCCCAGGCCATTTTTCAGATTTCAGCGCTGTCGTACTTTGAATGACAATTACTCAGTCATGCAACACTGTACCCATATGAAATTTATATCAATCTGTGAGACAGATAGAGCTTTCTTTTGGTGGTATTAAGTCATTTAGTCACAACTGTTTTTTTTGTTTTGTTTTTTGCGCTATATAAAATGGAAAAAAGTTTTTTGCCATTTCTTCATTTCCTGTCTGTAAAGTTTTGCCAAGAATATTTCTTCATAAATGTGGGCCAAAATACATTCTACTACATACAAACTATGGTATATACTGTATATCCATAAAATGATCAATTCTGATGTACTGACTGCCCAACTCATTTCTTGAGGCCCTAAAATGCTAGGACAGTACAAATACCCCCCAAATTACCCTTTTTTTCATTTTAAATCAGACAGTCCAAGGTATTTAGTAAGAGGCATAGTAACATTTTTGAAGTTGTAATTGTTCAGAAAATGAAAGAAAAAAAAACCATTTCCCCAAGTTGTCATTTTAAAAAGTTTTTTCACATAAGCAGCATGGGCACACTTACAATTACACCTCAACACATTCTGCTTCTCCTCCTTAGTATGGGGATAGCACATGCATGAGACGTTTTCACAACTTACCCACATGGGGGGGGGGGGGGCCCAAAATCAAAGTAGAACCTTCAAGCTTTATAAGGGTGTAAATTAGGCATCTCATTTCCTCACTACCTCTCTCATTTATGTAGGCCCTGGAGCACAAGGACAGCAGAAACGCCCAAACGAATAGGACTGCCTGCATGGGGATGCACAGAACTCCTGCCCCCAGTCTGACATCCTTGCAGGTGTACAGCCCCAAATGCAGACAGTGATTTCGGGGACATGCACCTGCACTGATGTTGGATTGGGAAAAGCGGCTGTGTCCATGCAGCTGTTGTGTCCCAATAATCAATGTGACTGCCTGCATGGGATGCACAGAGCACCTGTGCAGGTAAACATGGCCCTTGCACAAGGTATGCATCGATAAGCCCCTTGTGAACAAAACCTTACGTCAACACTGGGGCAGATGTGACATAGCGATGTTCAGGGACACTGACTGGCTGCACTGGTGTGGTAATGGTGTATTTACACTGGGGGGGTTGGGGAATGCTACGGTTGAGTCAAATTTTTACCACCCCTCAACTGTTCCCCCTTTAGCTGGGAGGGCAGCAGTCAGGGAAGTACACATGCTGCAGCAGGAATTTCACCACATTGAGCTCAGCAGGCACTACTAAGGATCACTGTTGTATATAAATGGCCGGACTGTGGCAGTGCAAGGTCGAGTGGCCGGTTATAAACGGCCTCCCCGCCCCCTGCTTTTGCTCGCTCCCTGGGATCGCACAGCACCACGATCCGGTGCCCGCTGTGTCCTCCGGACACAGTGAAACACCGATCGTCATACAGAACCTCTGTGTGAGGTCCCAATCATGTGATCACTGATTGGCCAATCAGTGATCACATGCAAAGAATTATTACTATACAGTATTTATATAGCGCTAAGAGTTTGCTCAGCGCTGTACATTTTAGTGGGGTACAGTAACAATACAATACACGAGGGGTTCGAGGGCACTGCTCCACGGAGCTAACAATCTAGGAGTAAGTAAGATGTCACTTCTGACATCATTGCTTACTACGTGTGAAATCTGTGAATGATCACAGAGATCACATGGTACAAGGCTGTTGTGAACAGCCTTGTACCATGTGACAAGCTGGGACCAATCACAGCTCACACAGTAGTTCTCAATGGATGCAAGAATGTAGTCAGAGAGAAGGAGAAATGATTGCTTTTACAGCCTTTATGGGTATAAAAGCAATCAGTGTAAACAAGAAAATAAAAAATCATCCCCCACAAGTAGTACAGTGTCACCATGGTGACACTGTACTGCTAGAGTGACAGTATGTAAAAAAAAAAAAAATAATAAAATGTAAAAATTTTTTAAAATGATAATTTTTGGTTATAAACTAATTTGGCATTTTTTTTTACTAAAAAGATAACAAAATAAATTTTGGCCAAGATTTATGATGAAATATTTATTTGAAAAATTTTATAAGAAAAACACTCAAAATTTGTGGACTTTTTCATTTACATAGCAAAACAAAAAAAATCCCAGTGGTGAATAAATACCACCAAAATAAAGCTTTATTGGTCTCAAAAAAATGCTAAAAAACATTCATATGGGTACAGTGTTGCATGACCACGCAATTGTCATTCAAAATATGATAGCGCTGAAAGCTGAAAATTGGCCTGGACAGGAAGGAGGCAAAAGTGTCCGGACTTGAAGTGGTTAAATAAAAATGGAGTCTGATATGTACCAGATTCAACCTCTAATAGTATATAAGTCTCTTCTGTCATTCTCAGAGTGGATAAGATATCTTGTTCCTTAACCACATAGCTGGTTATTTATATTTACCACTGCATATTGATATCCAAGAAATTGTCTATTTTAAACTTTACATACTAACTAAATTATACACCACACTTTTGTCAAGGTTTTTTTTTTATCTGATTAATCAAAGCAATAATTGGCCAACTAATCGATTATGAAAACAATCATTAGTAGCAGTCCTATAGGGGTCCCCTTTGTATTGGAGATGTCAGATATTACCCCGTATCCAGGTACTGGAGGTGTCAGGTGTCCCTACCCCTTGTCCTGGTGTTGGCAGTGTCCCATTTGTCCTTGTATTGGAGGTGTCTCCCTGGTGTTGGGAGGGATCCTAGTATTAGAAGTGTGCCCCTAGTGTTAGGTGTCCCCTCCATCCTAGTACTGGAGGTGTCTCCCTGGTGTTAGAGAGTTCCTGGTATTGGTGGTGTACCCCCATCCAGGTATTGGTGGGGAACCTCCCACCCAAGAAATGGCAGTGTCTCTGTGATATTTAAAATACCGCCCCCTCCCCCATTCCATTACTGGATGTATCAGATGCCCCCGTCCCAATAATGGTGGTATCCCCCTGGTATTAGAGTTATCACTTTTCTACCCTGCCCCAGTATTGGAGGTGTCCCCTCCATCCCAGTACTGGAAGTGTTGTCTCCCTGGTGTTGGATGTTCCTCCACCTCCCCACCATTGCAGTATTAAGAGAAGTCAGGTCCCCCTCCACCCTGGTATTGGAGATGTTCTCCTTGTCCTATTATCTCAGGTGTCCAATATCGCCCCCGTGTACTGGAGGGGACCTGCCTCCTGTACTGGTTGTGAAGGTGTCAAGTGTCCCCCCCATCCTGGTGTACTGGAGAGGTGGCCCCTGGTATTGGATGTGTCCTGGTATTAGAGCTGTCAGATGTTCCATGTCCCCCCCCCCTTCCCAGTTTTGAAGATGTCCCCTCTTTCCCCATATTGAAGGTATCCCCTCTGTCCTGGATTTGGCAGTGTCCACCCCTTTTGCAGCATTGGAGGTGGCCGCTGCCCCCCCCCCCCCCCCAGTACTGGAGTGGCCCCTGGTATTAAAGGTAGCCCCCCCAGCCCCAGTGCTGGAGGTATCCCCCCTGCTGGAGGTGTCAGGTGCCCCCCCTGCCCCAGTGCTATAGATTTCCCCACTGTCCGAGTTTTGGAGGTGTCCCCCCTGCCCCAGTGCTGGAGGTATCCCCCATGCTGGAGGTGTCCCCCCTGCCCAAGTGCTGGAGATTTCCCCACTGTCCGAGTATTGGAGGTGTCCCCCCTGCCCCAGTGCTGGAGGTGTCCCCACTGTCCAAGTATTGGAGGTGTCCCCTCTGCCCCAGTGCTGGAGGTGTCCCCACTGTCCGAGTATTGGAGGTGCCCCCTCTGCCCCAGTGCTGGAGGTGTCCCCACTGTCCGAGTATTGGAGGTGTCCCCCCTGCCCCAGTGCTGGAGGTGTCCCCCCTGCCCCAGTGCTGGAGGTGTCCCCACTGTCCGAGTATTGGAGGTGTCCCCCCTGCCCCAACGCTGGAGGTGTCCCCCCTGCCCCAGTGCTGGTTGTGTGCCCACTGTCCGAGTATTGGAGGTGTCCCCCCTGCCCCAGTGCTGCAGGTGTCCCCACTGTCCGAGTATTGGAGGTGTCCCCCCTGCCCCAGTGCTGGAGGTGTCCCCCCTGCCCCAGTACTGGAGGTGTCCCCCCTGCACCAGTGCTGGAGGTGTCCCGCGCTCTTTGGCTGCAGCTCATGGCCGGTCAGTTTGCCATTAATCTGGACCAGATACTAGGCTCGTACCTCATATTCAGGGCTTTGCACTCCTGTGTCTCTGCGGAGCCTCCGACATTAGAGTGGAGTTTATCCCCTGTTTAAGGGCCTCTCACACTTGTCTTGTAGAGCCTCCAACATTAGCGTGGAGTTCATCCCCTATTTCAGGGCCTCGGACGCTACTGTCTAGGACACTGGTGCTGAGCTGGTTCCCTGTCTCAGACATTGGCTTTGGTACCAAGCTCTCCTCCTCTCTAGAACACATTATCCAGAGAAACATCCAACCTTTAGAGAACCTCTAGAGGCTACAGGCGAAAGCTTGACTTTCACCTTCAAGAAATCCCAACAAGTAGCCCAAAGAGGACTCTGTCAGAGCTCCACTAGGGCCTACAGTGCAACCGTTGTCACATTTGTAAAATGGCACCTTTGTGCTCCACACAGACATGGGAAGATCCAGGAACAACCCTCTGCACACTGCTATATATCCTTTCCAGCAAACTTTGCCATAAACATTGAGATTTTTAGTTCACACATATTGCAATACATGTTTAAGCTGGCCAACTGCGTCAAACTAAACCTTTCTGGCCAAACCCTACTCTACCAAAAGCAAATGCTACTGTGGACACAATGCCAACATGGGGCAAAAAGACACAAAGTGGGGGGAGAGCTGCTAGGTTAAAACCTGGCTACTGACCTTCAAAGCTCTAGAGGATGTGAGAAGCATGCTTCACTAGGGCATCCCGCGCTCTTTGGCTGCAGCTCATGGCCGCTCAGTTTGCCATTAATCTGGACCAGATACTAGGCTCGTACCCCATATTCAGGGCTTTGCACTCCTGTGTCTCTGCGGAGCCTCCGACATCAGAGTGGAGTTTATCCCCTGCTTCAGGGCCTCTCACACTTGTCTTGTAGAGCCTCCAACATTAGCGAGGAGTTCATCCCCTATTTCAGGGCCTAGGACGCTACTGTCTAGGACACTGGTGCTGAGCTGGTTCCCTGTCTCAGACATTGGCTTTGGTACCAAGCTCTCCTCCTCTCTACAACAGATTATCCAGTGAAACATCCAACCTTTAGAGAACCTCTAGAAGCTACAGGCGAAAGCTTGACTTTCACCTTCAAGAAATCCCAACAAGTAGCCCAAAGAGGACTCTGTCAGAGCTCCACTAGGGCCTACAGTGCAACCGTTGTCACATTTGTAAAATGGCACCTTTGTGCTCCACACAGACATGGGAAGATCCAGGAACAACCCTCTGCACACTGCTATATATCCTTTCCAGCAAACTTTGCCATAAACATTGAGATTTTTAGTTCACACATATTGCAATACATGTTTAAGCTGGCCAACTGCGTCAAACTAAACCTTTCTGGCCAAACCCTACTCTACCAAAAGCAAATGCTACTGTGGACACAATGCCAACATGGGGCAAAAAGACACAAAGTGGGGGGAGAGCTGCTAGGTTAAAACCTGGCTACTGACCTTCAAAGCTCTAGAGGATGTGAGAAGCATGCTTCACTAGGGCATCCCGCGCTCTTTGGCTGCAGCTCATGGCCGCTCAGTTTGCCATTAATCTGGACCAGATACTAGGCTCGTACCCCATATTCAGGGCTTTGCACTCCTGTGTCTCTGCGGAGCCTCCGACATCAGAGTGGAGTTTATCCCCTGTTTCAGGGCCTCTCACACTTGTCTTGTAGAGCCTCCAACATTAGCGAGGAGTTCATCCCCTATTTCAGGGCCTAGGACGCTACTGTCTAGGACACTGGTGCTGAGCTGGTTCCCTGTCTCAGACATTGGCTTTGGTACCAAGCTCTCCTCCTCTCTACAACAGATTATCCAGAGAAACATCCAACCTTTAGAGAACCTCTAGAGGCTACAGGCGAAAGCTTGACTTTCACCTTCAAGAAATCCCAACAAGTAGCCCAAAGAGGACTCTGTCAGAGCTCCACTAGGGCCTACAGTGCAACCGTTGTCACATTTGTAAAATGGCACCTTTGTGCTCCACACAGACATGGGAAGATCCAGGAACAACCCTCTGCACACTGCTATATATCCTTTCCAGCAAACTTTGCCATAAACATTGAGATTTTTAGTTCACACATATTGCAATACATGTTTAAGCTGGCCAACTGCGTCAAACTAAACCTTTCTGGCCAAACCCTACTCTACCAAAAGCAAATGCTACTGTGGACACAATGCCAACATGGGGCAAAAAGACACAAAGTGGGGGGAGAGCTGCTAGGTTAAAACCTGGCTACTGACCTTCAAAGCTCTAGAGGATGTGAGAAGCATGCTTCACTAGGGCATCCCGCGCTCTTTGGCTGCAGCTCATGGCCGCTCAGTTTGCCATTAATCTGGACCAGATACTAGGCTCGTACCCCATATTCAGGGCTTTGCACTCCTGTGTCTCTGCGGAGCCTCCGACATCAGAGTGGAGTTTATCCCCTGTTTCAAGGCCTCTCACACTTGTCTTGTAGAGCCTCCAACATTAGCGAGGAGTTCATCCCCTATTTCAGGGCCTAGGACGCTACTGTCTAGGACACTGGTGCTGAGCTGGTTCCCTGTCTCAGACATTGGCTTTGGTACCAAGCTCTCCTCCTCTCTACAACAGATTATCCAGAGAAACATCCAACCTTTAGAGAACCTCTAGAGGCTACAGGCGAAAGCTTGACTTTCACCTTCAAGAAATCCCAACAAGTAGCCCAAAGAGGACTCTGTCAGAGCTCCACTAGGGCCTACAGTGCAACCGTTGTCACATTTGTAAAATGGCACCTTTGTGCTCCACACAGACATGGGAAGATCCAGGAACAACCCTCTGCACACTGCTATATATCCTTTCCAGCAAACTTTGCCATAAACATTGAGATTTTTAGTTCACACATATTGCAATACATGTTTAAGCTGGCCAACTGCGTCAAACTAAACCTTTCTGGCCAAACCCTACTCTACCAAAAGCAAATGCTACTGTGGACACAATGCCAACATGGGGCAAAAAGACACAAAGTGGGGGGAGAGCTGCTAGGTTAAAACCTGGCTACTGACCTTCAAAGCTCTAGAGGATGTGAGAAGCATGCTTCACTAGGGCATCCCGCGCTCTTTGGCTGCAGCTCATGGCCGCTCAGTTTGCCATTAATCTGGACCAGATACTAGGCTCGTACCCCATATTCAGGGCTTTGCACTCCTGTGTCTCTGCGGAGCCTCCGACATCAGAGTGGAGTTTATCCCCTGTTTCAGGGCCTCTCACACTTGTCTTGTAGAGCCTCCAACATTAGCGAGGAGTTTATCCCCTATTTCAGGGCCTCGGACGCTACTGTCTAGGACACTGGTGCTGAGCTGGTTCCCTGTCTCAGACATTGGCTTTGGTACCAAGCTCTCCTCCTCTCTACAACAGATTATCCAGAGAAACATCCAACCTTTAGAGAACCTCTAGAGGCTACAGGCGAAAGCTTGACTTTCACCTTCAAGAAATCCCAACAAGTAGCCCAAAGAGGACTCTGTCAGAGCTCCACTAGGGCCTACAGTGCAACCGTTGTCACATTTGTAAAATGGCACCTTTGTGCTCCACACAGACATGGGAAGATCCAGGAACAACCCTCTGCACACTGCTATATATCCTTTCCAGCAAACTTTGCCATAAACATTGAGATTTTTAGTTCACACATATTGCAATACATGTTTAAGCTGGCCAACTGCGTCAAACTAAACATTAAGGCAGCACAAATGCTGGTCAGACATTTAGATGTCTATTTTCCAATGATTGCTGATGCATGCATGTTACCCTACGCCTGTTAAGACCTTAAAATGTACTATGAATGCAGTTAGCCAGAAATTAAACCTATGACTACCAATCTCAAGTACGATCCCTATTCTTGCATGAGAGATTTTCCGAAAAAATGTATGGGTATCAACTGTAGGTGAATTCAAATCTAACTGCAGAATTCAGCGAACTTAAGTAATTTGGACCAAGCTGGCATAAACAAATTTACTTCACTTAACAGATGAAGTGGATGTGAGCGCTATATAAACAGGTATGTCGTCTCAGCCACATACAGCACTGTGTTCCAGCAGCTGTCAAATTGGATTGAGTGCTGCTCAGCCATTCACAGGCGGTTGGGTGCCCTCACAGTCTCCACCTCAGCCTGAGGAACCTTTGTATTCATTCATAGTCCCATAGCCTGAACACAGCAACGCATATGTAGCTGATGCTACATACAGTTTATAGAGGTGCTGCATCTGTTAATGATGTAAACAGTACATTTGGACTAGCTTGGTCCAAACTATTCAAAGTTCGCTAAAACCTGGAGATCAGCTTTAATCGCTCATCCCCAATAATCACACATTTTATGTTAAGATAAATCATACACAAAAGGTAAGACTTTTATCCTTCTCACCTTAAAAACTTCAAAGAGACGAGAGAACTGCTTTCCAACCAAGACATTGAAAACTTTCCCATCTTCTCCACTAAGACGGCTACAAAGGAGGACAAATGTCAAATTATTACACACAAACTGATATACATTACCCTAAATATTTTATTGTGGAATATAATTTCTACTTGAAGGAATATTCACCACTAAATAGTTCTAAAGATCAGAATGGAAGATTATACACCATGGGGTTGTTTTAGCTGAATTTGCTTGCCAAAGAGGTAAAGCACTCTGGCAGC